>NC_092226.1:58994539-59062039 GCF_036320965.1 Panulirus ornatus
GCTCCCAGGATTTTCGCCCCCTCCCCACCCTATGATCCACTTCCGCTTCCATGGTTCCATCCGCTGCCAGATCCACTCCCAGATATCTAAAACACTTTACTTCCTACAGTTTTGCTCCATTCAAACTTACCTCCCAATTGACTTGACCCTCAAACCTACTGTACCTAATATCCTTCCTCTTATTCACATTTACTCTTAACTTTCTTCTTTCACACACTTTAAGAAACTCTTTCACCAGCTTCTGCAGTTTCTCACATGAATCAGCCACCAGCGCTGTATCATCAGCGAACAACAACTGACTCACTTCCCAAGCTCTCTCATCCCCAACAGAATTCATACTTGCCCCTCTTTCCAAAACTCTTGCATTCACCTCCCTAACAACCCCATCCATACACAAATTAAACAACCATGGAGACATCCCACACCCCTACCGTAAACCTACATTCACTGAGAACAAATCACTTTCCTCTCTTCCTACACGTACACATCCTTACATCCTCGATAAAAACTTTTCACTGCTTCTAACAACTTGCCTCCCACACCATATATTCTTAGTACCTTCCACAGAGCATCTCTATCAACTCTATCATATGCCTTCTCCAGATCCATAAATGCTACATACCAATCCATTTGCTTTTCTAAGTATTTCTCACATACATTCTTCAAAGCAAACACCTGATCCATACATCCTCTACCACTTCTGAAACCACACTGCTCTTCTCCAATCTGATGCTCTGTACATGCCTTCACCCTCTCAATCAATACCCTCCCATATGATGTACCAGGAATATTCAACAAACTTATTCCTATGTAATTTGAGCACTCACTCTTATCCCCTTTGCCTTTGTACAATGGAACTATGCACGCATTCCGCCAATCCTCAGGCACCTCACCATGAGTCATACATACATTAAATAATCTTACCAACCAGTCAATCATACAGTCACCCCCTTTTTTAATAAATTCCACTGCAATACCATCCAAACCTGCTGCCTTGCCGGCTTTCATCTTCCGCAAAGCTTTTGCTACCTCTTCTCTGTTTACCAAATCATTTTCCCTAAAAGAAAGAGACAGGAGGTCAAGAGAAAGGTGAAAGAGGTGAAAAAGAGGGCAAATGAGAGTTGGGGTGGGAAAGTATCATTAAATTTTAGGGAGAATAAAAAGATGTTCTGGAAGGAGGTAAATAAAGTGCTAAGACAAGGGAGCAAATAGGAACTTCAGTGAAGGGCGCAAATGGCGAGGTGATAACAAGTAGTGGTGATGTGAGAAGGAGATGGAGTAAGTATTTTGAAGGTTTGTTGAATGTGTTTGATGATAAAGTGGCAGATATAGGGTGGTTTGGTCTAGGTGGTGTGCAATGTATATATATATATATATATATATATATATATATATATATATATATATATATATATATATATATATATATATATATATATATATATATATATATATATATATATATGTATATATATATTTATATATATATATATATATATATATATATATATATATATATATATATATATATATATATATATATATATATATATATCTATCTTATTATATCGATTTTTCTTTTTCGCTGTTTCCCGCGTTAGACATGTAGCGCAAGGAAACAGACGAAAGAATGGCCCAACCCACCCACATACACATGTATATACATGCACGTCCACACACTCAAATATACATACCTATACATCTCAATGTACACATATATATACACACACACAGACATATACATATACACACATGTACATAATTCATACTCTCTGCCTTTATTCATTCCCGTCGCCAACACGCCACAAATGGACTAACATCCCCCTCCCCCCTAATGTGTGCGAGGTAGCGCTAGAAAAAGACAACAATGGCCCCATTCGTTAAAACTCAATCTCTAGCTGTCATGTAATAATGTACCGAAATCAAAGCTCCCTTTCCACATCCAGGCCACACAGAACTTTCAATGGTTTACCCCAGACGCTTCACATGCCCTGGTTCAATTCATTGACAGTACGTCCACCCCGGTATACCACATCGTTCCAATTCACTCTATTCCTTGCACGCCTTTCACCCTCCTGCATGTTCAGGCCCCGATCACTCAAAATCTTTTTCACTTCATCTTTCCACCTCCAATTTGGTCTCCCACTTCTCCTCGGTCCCTCCACCTCTGATGCATATATACTCTTGGTCAATCTTTCATGACTCATTCTCTCGATGTGACCAAACCATATCAAAACACCCTCTTCTGCTCTTTCAACCACACTCTTTTCATTTCCACACATCTCTCTTACCCTTACATTACTTACTCGATCAAACCACCTCACACCACATATTGTCCTCAAACATCTCATTTCCGGCACATCCACCCTCCTGCGCACAACTCTATCCATAGCCCACGACTCGCAACCGTATAACATTGTTGGAACCACAATTCCTTCAAACATAACCACTTTTGCTTTCCGAGATAAAGTTCTCGGCTTCCAAACATTCTTCAAGGCTCCCAGAATTTTCGCCCCCTCCCCCATCCTATGATTAACTTCCGCTTCCATGGTTCCATCCGTTGGAACCACTATTCCTTCAAACATACCCCGCTGCCATTTCCAATCCCAGATATCTAAAACACATTACTTCCTCCAGTTTTTTTCCATTCAAACTTTCCTACCAATTGACTTGACCCTCAACCCTTCTGTACTTAATAACCTTTCTCTTATTCACATTTACTCTTAACTTTCTTCTTTCACACACTTTACCAAACTCAGTCACCACCGTCTGCAGTTTCTCACATAAATCAGCTACCAGCTCTGTATCATCAGCGAACAACAACTGACTCACTTCCCAAGCACTCTCATCCCTAACAGACTGCATTCTTGCCCCTCTTTCCAAAACTCTTGCATTCACCTCCCTAACAACCCCATCCATAAACAAATTAAACAACCATGGAGACGTCACACACCACTGCCGGAAACCTATATTCACTGAGAACCAATCACTTTCCTCTCTTCCTACACGTACACATGCCTTACATCCTCGATAAAAACTTTTCACTGCTTCTAACAACTTGCCTCCCACACCATATATTCTTAATACCTTCCAGAGAGCATCTTTATCAACTCTGTCATATGCCTTCTCCAGACCCATAAATGCTATATAGAAATCGACTTCCTTCTTTAAGTATTTTTCGTATATATTCTTCAAAAGAAAGAGGCAGGAGGTCAAGAGAAAGGTGCAAGAAGGGAAAAAGAGAGCAAATGAGAGTTGGGGTGAGAGAGTATCATTAAATTTCAAGGAGAATAAAAAGATGTTTTGGAAGGAGGTAAATAAAGTGCGTAAGACAAGGGAGCAAATGGGAACTTCAGTGAAGTGCTCAAATGGGGAGGTGATAACAAGTAGTGGTGATGTGAGGAGATGGAGTGAGTATTTTGAAGGATTGTTGAATGTGTTTGATTATAGAGTGGGAGATATAAGGTGTTTTTGTTCGAGGTGGTGTGCAAAGTGAGAGGGTTAGGGAAAATGATTTGGTAAATAGAGAAGAGGTAGTAAAAGCTTTACGGAAGATGAAAGCCGCAAGGCAGCAGGTTTGGATGGTATCGCAGTGGAATTTATTAAAAAAGGGGGTGACTGTATTGTTGACTGGTTGGTAAGGTTATTTAATGTATCTATGATTCATGGTGAGGTGCCTAAGGATTGGCGGAATTCTTGTATAGTGCCATTGTACAAAGGCAAAGGGGATAAGAGTGAGTGCTCAGATTACAGAGGTATAAGTTTGTTGAGTATTCATGGTAAATTATATGGGAGGGTATTGATTGAGAGGGTGCAGGCATGTACAGAGCATCAGATTGGGGAAGAGCAGTGTGGTTTCAGAAGTGGTAGAGGATGAGTGGATCAGGTGTTTGCTTTGAAGAATGTATGTGAGAAATACTTAGAAAAACAAATGGATTTATATGTAGCATTTATGGATCTGTAGAAGGCACATGATAGAGTTGATATAGATGCTTTCTGGAAGGTTTTAAGAATATATGGTGTAAGAGGCAAGTTGTTAGAAGCAGTGAAAAGTTTTTATCGAGGTTGTAAGGCATGTGTACGTGTAGGAAGAGAGGAAAGTGATTGGTTCTTCGTGAATGTAGGTTTGCGGCAGGGGTGTTTGATGTCTCCATGGTTGTTTAATTTGTTTATGAATGGGGTTGTTAGCGAGGTGAGGAAAGAGGGGCAAGTATGCAGTCGGTTGTGGATGAGAGAGCTTGGGAAGTGAGTCAGTTGTTGTTCGCTGATGATACAGCGCTGGTGGCTGATTCATGTAAGAAACTGCAGAAGCTGGTGACTGAATTTGGTAAAGTGTGTGAAAGAAGAAAGTTAAGAGGAAATGTGAATAAGAGCAAGGTTATTAGGTACAGTAGGGTTGAGGGTCAAGTCAATTGGGAGGTACGTTTGAATGGAGAAAAACTGGAGGAAGTAAAATGTTTTAGATATCTGGGAATTGATGTGTCAGCGGATGGAACCATGGAAGCGGAAGTGAATCATAGGATGGGGGAGGGGGCGAAAATTCTTGGAGCATTGAAGAATGTTTGGAAGTCGAGAAAATTATATCGGAAATCAAAAATGGGTATCTTTGAAGGAATAGTGGTTCCAACAATGTTGTATGGTTGCGAGCCGTGGGCTATGGATAGAGTTGTTCGCAGGAGGGTGGATGTGCTGGAAATGAGTTGTTTGAGGACAATATGTGGTGTGAGGTGGTTTGATCGAGTAAGTAATGTAAGGGTAAGAGATACGTGTGGAAATAAAAAGAGTGCGGTTGAGAGAGAAGAAGAGGGTATTTTGAAATGGTTTGGTCACATTTAGAGATTGAGTGAGGAAAGATTGACAAAGAGGATATATGTGTCAGAGGTGGAGGGAACGAGGAGAAGTGGGAGACCAAATTGGAGGTGGAAAGATGGAGTGAAAAAGATTTTGAGTGATCGGGGCCTGAACATGCAGGAGGGTGAAAGGCGTGCAAGGAATAGAGGGAATTGGAACGATGTGGTATACCGGGGTCCACGTGCTGTCAATGGATTGAACCAGGGTATATGAAGCGTCTGGTGTAAACCATGGGAAGTTTTGTGGGGCCTGGGTGTGGAAAGGGAGATGTGGTTTCGGTGTATTATTACATGACAGCTAGAGACTGAGTGTGAACGAATGGGGCCTTTGGTGTCTTTTCCTAGCGCTACCTCGCACACATGAGGGGGGGAGGGGGTTGTTATTCCATGTGTGGCCGGGTGCCGATGGGAACAAATAAAGGCAGACAGTATAAATTATGTACATGTGTATATATGTATATGTCTGTGTGTGTATATATATATGTGTACGTTAAGATGTATAGGTATGTATATTTGCGTGTGTGGACGTGTATGTATATAGATGTGCATGTGGGCGGGTTGGGCCATTCTTTGGTCTGTTTTCTTGCGCTACCTCGCTATCGCGGGAGACAGCGACAAAGCAAAATAAATATAAAATATAGATATAACTTTCTTCTAAGCAAACACCTGATCCACACATCCTCTACCACTTCTGAAACCACACTGCTCTTCCCTAATCTGATGCTCTGTACATGCCTTCACCCTCTCAATCAATACCCTTCCATATAATTTACCAGAAATACTCAACAAACTTATACCTCTGTAATTTAAGCACTCACTCTTATCCCCTTTGCCTTTGTACAATGACATTATGCAAGCATTCCGTCAATCCTTAGGCACCTTAACATGAATCATAAATACATTAAATAACCTTACCAACCAGTCAGCCAGTCACTCCCTTTTTTAATAAATTCCAATGCAATACTATCCAAACCTGCTGCCTTGCCAGCTTTCATCTTCCGCAAAGCTTTTACTACCTCTTCTATCTTTACCAAATCATTTTCCCTAACCCTCTCACTTTGCACACCACCTCGACCAAAACACCCAATATCTGCCACTCTATCATCAAACACATTCAACAAACCTTCAAAATACTCACTTCATCTCCTTTTCACATCGCCACTACTTGTTATCACCGCCCCATTAGCCCCCTTCACTGAAGTTCCCATTTGCTCCCATGTCTTACGCACTTTATTTACCTCCTTCCAGAACATCTTTTTATTCTCCTTAAAATTTAATGATACTCTCTCACCCCAACTCTCATTTGCCCTCTTTTTCACCTCTTGCACCTTTCTCTTGACCTCCTGCCTCTTTCTTTTATACATCTCACACTTATTTGCATTTTTCCCTGCAAAAATCGTCCAAATGCCTCTCTCTTCTCTTTCACTAATAATCTTACTTCTTCATCCCACCACTCAATACCCTTTCTAATCAACCCACCTCCCACACTTCTCATGCCACAAGCATCTTTTGCGCAAGCCATCACTGATTCCCTAAATATATCCCATTCCTCTCCTCCTCCCCTTACCTCCTTTGTTCTCACCTTTTTCCATTCTGTACTCATTCTCTCCTGGTACATCCTCACACAAATCTCCTTTCCAAGCTCACTTACTCTCACCACTCTCTTCAACCCAACATTCTCTCTTCTGAAAACCCCTACAAATCTTCACCTTAGCCTCCACAAGATAATGGTCAGACATCCCTGCATTTGCACCTCTCTAAACATTAACATCCAAAAGTCTCTCTTTCGCGCGCCTATCAATTAACACGTAATCCTGTTACGCTCTTTGGCCATCTCTCCTACTTACTTATGTATACTTATGTATATCTCGCTTTTTAAACCAGGTATTCCTAATCACCAGTCCTTTTTCAGCACATAAAACTACAAGCTCTTCACCATTTCCATTTACAACACTGAACACCCCATGTATATCAATTATTCCCTCAACTGCCACATTACTCACCTCTTCATTGAAATCACCCATCACTATAACCCGGTCTTGTGCAACAAAACCACTAACACACTCATTCAGATGCTCCCAGAACACTTGCCTCTCATGTTCTTTCTTCTCATGCCCAGGTGCATGTGCACCAATAATCACCCGTCTCTCTTCCTTCACTTTCAGTTTTACCTATATCAATCTAGAGTTTACTTTCTTACACTCTATCACATACTCCCACAACTCCTGTTTCAGGAGTATTGTTACTCCTTCCCTTGCTCTTGTCCTCTCATAAACCCACTCTTCCCCTTTACCCTTGAGCTTCGTTTCACTCACAGCCAAAACATCCAGGTTCCTTTCCTCAAACATACTACCTATCTCTCCTTTTTTCTTATCTTGGCTACATCCACCCACATTCAAACACCCCAATCTGAGCCTTCGAGGAGGATGAGCACTCCCCGCGTGACTCCTTCTGTCTCACCTTTTAGAAAGTTAAAATACAAGAAGGGTAGAGTTTCTTGCTCCCCGCTCCCGTCCCCTTCAGTCGCTTTCTACGACACGTGAGGAATGCGTGGGAAGTATTCCTTTTCCCCTAGCCCCAGGGATAATATATACATATGTATATATATATATATATATATATATATATATATATATATATATATATATATATATATATATATATATATATATATATATATATATATATTCTTTCTTTTACACCATTTGCCATTTCCCGCATTAACGAGGTAGCGTCAAGAACAGAGGACTGGGACTTTGAGGGAATATCCTCACCTGGCCCCCTTCTCTGTTCCTTCGTTTAAAAAAAAAAAATATATTGTCACGATCCCATCAACCTTCAACTTCGGTGTGTCGCGACCACTTATTACATTAGCCAGCCCTGACTTATGTCCTGAGACGCCGCTACCTCTAGGTCGAAAGTGACATTCATAAACACTAATTCTAAATTTGTACTTCTTACAATTGAAACTTAAGACAATCAATAAAACAATATACTGCAAGGAATAACAAAGCGTAAATCATGATCTAAACACAAGATGGACGCCGCCATGACCGACGAGCAACCTGCTTTAAGGCTCATGTAAGAGCTGTCAATAAAGAGGCGCCACTCGTTCGGGTTACAGTCGATTCCGATTGCCTCGAACAGATTGGTTACATTGCGGCAGAAGCAAATCCCATTTTGACGGGTGAAGAAGTTGGAAAAACCTAGGTGACGCCAAAAGCTCGGCACTGGACTTTGTGAAACCAGGATCTTAGATCATGTCGTTCAGGTCTTTTTGATTAGAGTGGTATGGGTTTCTCTCCGCAGCTGCAACTCTAGAATTGTAATCTGGATATACAAGGTCTTCCTGCCTCTCTAACTTGCTTGACTGTTCTGGCGACGGCTGCTCTCTCTCTCTCTCTCTCTCTCTCTCTCTCTCTCTCTCTCTCTCTCTCTCTCTCTCTCTCTCTCTCTCTCTCTCTCTCTCTCTCTCTCTCTCTCTCTCTCTCTCTCTCTCTCTCTCTCTCTCTCTCTCTCTGATGGAATGGGTACGGGGAGCTCAGTGCCGTGTGGCACCGGGGCAATAGTTGATGGAAGGTCCGGATATGTGATAGGAGATGCAGGCTTGCAAGTCCCACGTTTGAAAGGGTCCACTATGCAGAAGTAGCAATTGCTTGAGTGGCTAGCGGGTTCCAGCCAAGTTCTTGGGATAGCGAATTTCATGGCGCTCTTTATCACTTTGAACCATCCTGCAAAATAACAATATGAAATTGTGATTATGAAAAAAAAACTTATGTTTATGATTGCATTTCATCCATGACTAATGTGAGAGATTCCCTAAACGTATTCCATACACATGATATTTCTTCAATAACATTGAAAATTTAGAGAATATAAAAGCAGATTTTTAGATTTCAAAAACCGAAAAATTGTATAATATATAATTCTGCCATCCAGACGAGCAACAGGTGTCTATCTTACCCTCCAAAGTTGTTTTGCAATACTCGCAGGTGAAATGAGATGCCCAGAATTTGTCTTGAAACCTGACAGTTATGCCGAAATATATATACCTGGTAGGCCTCGCAGTATCTTAGCTGATGCCGCCACGGAATACATTTTCGCTCTTGTTTTGTTAAATTAACCATAGGCATAACAAAATGCGTCTGCTGGATGCTTGCAGCCTGTAGATGCCATATCTGAAAAATGTATGTATATGTATCCACTGACTTTCTGACAAGTTGGACAACTTTTACAGAATTCAGGAACCTCTTTCTTAATTCCAGGCGAATAGAAATGCGTCAGTAGCTTATTTACAGTCTTCCTTATTCCTAAATGTCCAGATAAGCTAGAATCACAGGATAAAACAATGATATTCCTATCCATCTGAGGAGCTATAATATGCTTTCTCATCTCCCAATGATTTGACGTAGGAACATTTGGAGGTTTCCATATTCTTATTAACATCCCATAATAGATATAAAATCCTACCGACTCATCATCCAATTGGCCATTTCTCTTTGCTTCATTCCAATCTTCCTTCAAACTATCATCTTCCAACTGAAAGTTTATGAACTCATCTTTATCAACTTTGAAATCTGGAAGATAATCTATTCTTGCTCTGTCACCTAACTCGACATCATATCCCTCCTCAAACAGTTCACCCAATCCTATATCACCTATATATCTATCCTGAGTCATAGCTCTAGTAACAACACAAGCAGGACATCAGTATTTTTTCCACTGCAATAATCATCTCATAGAAAATGTAAGTATGACGGGTACATGTTAGTACCTCGTCATGAAACCCCTTTACATTATCAAAACGTTCTGTTCTATGAGTCTTAGGAAAAGGCATCAATATTTGTTTCAGGAACAGACAAATCAACAGAATTAGGTCTAATAAGGTCAAGGGGATCATCAATCATTTTCTGGCTCTGGAACTATTCGGTCTCCAGCCAGATCGTTCCCTAACAACATGTTCACTCTGTGGATAGAAAGTTCATCACTCACACCAACTTTAACTTTACCATTAACAAATCCAGACTCAAGGTTAACATAATGCCGTGCATTGGTTAGTCCTGCTCCTAACCCTCTAACACTATCCTCCTCACAAGAGTACGCCTCGGTGAGTCCACTCTAGAAATTCCTTGAGGGCTAGGCTTCGGTTAGCTCCGTTGTCGCAAAGGATCACAATTTATGACTCCCTTCCAGTGATTTTTTCCCCTCAGTCAAAAATAGTTTTAAACTAACTACATACCTTTAGTTTCACTGTCCCTGATACCTCTTTTCTCACTATAGATATTTCGAGCTTTCCCTTACACAACAGTTAACGCAGCTGACTGAGGAATAATTACGCTGAAATTTGACTTGACCTGTTTCCTAACATGCATAAAATTTCACTGGCGGCCTCTCCCGCCGACCCTCAGGTCTGTTAGAACCTGTGACTCAGTGACATCTGTTCGTTGTTGACCTTACACTTTATCACCCACATTTTGCTTATATTTTGAACGATTCGCTTGGTTTGGTTAACCTTTGTGACTGGACTGATATCTAAATTGTTTGTATCCACTGTGTTTGATGTTTTCTCCCTTTACAATTGCTAGTTGATCTGGTAAACGTGCAGCCTCTTTCAGATCCTTAACTTTGACCTTATTGACTTCACATTTAACATTAGGATATACCAAATTTTTGAAATGCTCTTGCAAAATCATTTGCTTCAAGCCCTCCATGGTTTTGACATCCTCTGATTTACACACCTGCCAAATCTTTATTTTACGCAGTCTCGTTAACTCTAAATGATTCTGCTCAGTTAATTACCTCAGACTTCTAAACTTTCTCCTGTAGACTTCTGGAATCAATTGAACAGTTTTCAACACATCTTCTTTGACTACTTCATAATGAACACATTCTGATATAACTTAAACATATATATGCCTCTCTTGCTTTACCTTTGAATTTTGTTCGAACAAGAATTGCCGAATCGCTCTTATCCCAACTTTTCAAAGTGACTATTTCCTCGAACTGATCAAAGAAATCCTCTACCTCTTCCTCTATGAATTTTGGAGAATTACTCACTCTGGCATCCACCTCATTATTGGCTTGCGTGGATAGATAGAGCTTGATGCACGGATGGGTATCTGTGCATCAGCTTTTATCTTTTTTAATATAAACACTTTTTCTGCTTCAATTTACATTTGTGTTCTCTTGTTTGTTTGTATTTTCTTCAATCTGCATTTGTGTTCTCTTATTTTCTGCCTCAATCTTTAATTGCTTTTTCTTAAATTCAAATTTTAATCTCATCCCTTCTAACATTACATGTTCATTCATACCCATCTCTGCATCAGGGTCACAGTCCTTAACCCTTTCTTCCTCGTCTAATATACCCATAGATTTTTAGCCTTTTCACCAAGGATGCTTGTATTTCACTTTTCGTACCTGAATTTAAATGAATTTCATACATGCCTGCTATTTGGAAGAACTCATCTTTAGTGCAGATACAAATTAAGCAAGTTGAAGAACTCCACAAACTTGTTTCCGTAATTTCAGTCATAATTGACAGAGCTGATATTTTTACGTACATTATAGTAAAAACATGACCTATCCACAAAAGTTCAGTGGTGTGCACTGACACACTTACAACGTCACAATCCACTCCCGGACAGGTCCCTACGTGTCACGATCCTAACCGCCTTCGACAACCGTGAGTCTCGACCCCGTAACATATTAGCCAAGGCTTATGTCCTGAGATAACCGTTTCTCTTGATAGACAAAGCTATGCAGACGCCGCTATCTCTAGGTCAAGAGCGACATCTATAAATACTAGACCCAAATTTGTACTTATCACAATTCAGTGATAGATAGGCCATGATTACTAAATATACTTGAAACAGTCAACGAAACAATATATTGCAAGAAAAAACGCGGAGAAAATTATGATCTGAATAAGATGGACGTCGCCGTGACAGACGAGCAATCATAACATTTATATTATTCAAATGTGAGTTTTCAATCTGCTTACAAATATCTTTCCTTCTATATGTAGCGCCTATAACCTTATCCCTCCATATGACAATCAATCAATAACAGATGACAATAATAAGAGCAAATTCAACGTGATTATACAGAGACACAAATTCACACTCCAACTCAAGGAAGCAACGAGCACAGAGCGAATCTGCATTCCGGATATTAGTTCGAGCTCCCAAAATTATTATTTGAACATGACAAGCATTCCTTTATACAGAAAAATAGTGACTATAATTTTTCCAATACTATGATAATATTTACTGTAACAAAACAAAGACAATGACATAAGAGAATAGAATCATTTAAGTCTTCAAATCGAGAAGAGAAAACGTAATGCTATAACAAGGGACACTATGAAAAATTAAAGATTTCATTTTGAAGGTATGAAAAACAAACACACACACACACACACACACACACACACACACACACACACACACACACACACATATATATATATATATATATATATATATATATATATATATATATATATATATATATATATATATATATATATATTTTTTTTTTTTTTTAACTATTCGCCATTTCCCGCGTTAGCAAGGTAGCGTTAAGAACAGAGGACTGGGCTTCTGAGGGAATATCCTCACCTGGCCCCCTTCTCTGTTACTTCTTTTGGAAAAATAAAAAAAAAACAAGAGGGGAGGATTTCCAGCCCCCCGCTTCCTCCCCTTCTAGTCGCCTTCTACGATACGCAGGGATACGTGGGAAATATTCTTTCTCCCCTATCCCCCGGGATATATATATATATATATATATATATATATATATATATATATATATATATATATATATATATATATATATATATATATATATATATTTATATATATATATATATATATATATATATATATATATATACATATATATATATATATATATATATATAAATATATATATATATATGTATATATATATATATATATATATATATATATATATATATATATATATATATATATATATATATATATGAAAGGATCACAATTTTGCGCGTGAACAAGTATATTCCAATGAGTCCACGGGGAAAATGAAGCGCGATAAGTTCAAAATTGCACTTTCATATAATAAAAATGTCATCAAGGGGTGATACAAGAAAGGAATATAGCAGTTAGTTGATATACAGCGAAAAGACCGCGCTACGACGCCATTTAGTAAACAAGTGATTGTCCAAGACAGACAACGAAAGTATCACAAACTTATCATCTTGACAAGAAGTTGAATTGTTTACAATTTTTTCAACAACAAAGTCATCCAATTTGCATAGACCTCTACTAATATTAAGTTATAATTCTTTGTGTATCTGATAACAGAAGATTCAATGATATTTCTCTTGGTACTCGAGCTAGAGTTCATAACTGAGATGACATTACTCCAGTCAATACAATGATCATAGATTTCAATGTGTTTAAACAAGGCATTTGATTCTTGTCTGTTCTTATACTATATCCATATTGCTTAAATCTTGCAGAAAGAACCTTACCAGTCTGCCCAACATAATACTTACCACAATTTCTACATGGCACTTTATAGATGCATCTAGGAGAATATTCTGATGAGCTCCTGATCAAGATATTCTTTATAGTATTATTGTTGCTGAAGGCAATAAAATCTAGACTATATTGTCTGTTTTTTTCTGAACTGATAAAACTGTATAAAAGACTGTTTCAATTCAATGGAGAAGATTATGCTCAAAAATTTGGTATGGCAATTGGTAACCCTCCTTCACCTGTACTAAATAATCTTTATACGAAATTTTTTGGAGCAAAATTAGAAAAGGATATCTAACCTTCTAGTGCAATTTGGTTTAGGTATGTAGATGATGCTCTTTGTGTTTGGCTAACATATGAAAACTTACAAACACTTCTCCCCTTACTTAACAAATTAGTAGCTTCCATCAAATTTACTATAGAAAATGAAAATAATGGTATGTTACCATTTTTAGATTGCAAGGAAACAACTTTAAGTTTAGCATATAGAGAAAACCTACCGATGTATGATCATATATCCATTATTACTCACCTAAACATTACAGAGTTAAACTTATCATTTCAATCTATGTTCTTTAGGGCATTACGTATTTACAGTCCATAGTTTATTGATGATGAGTTTGAGAAGATATATTCTATTGGATCAAAGATAAAGTACCCTAGATCTTTCATTGATAAATCCCTTAAGTTAGCAAAGAAATATTTTATAGACTTGAACCCAAACCTCCAATTGACACCAAGAAACTTTTAGTTCTCCCCTTTTGATAATAATTTTACTGTACTTCCCTTGTTGCTTAAATCCTTTAATGTAAATCTTCCTTCAGACACAGTAATAATATAAAGAATATCCTAATCAGGAACTCAACAGAAAATTCTCCTAGATACATCTATAAAGTACCATGTAGATATTGTGTTAAGTTTCATGTTGGGCAAACCGGTAGGGATATTTCTGTTACACTTAAACAACATAAATATAATAATAGAACAGGACAAGAATGAAATGCCTTGTTTAATGACTTTTAAAACTATGATCATTGTATTGACTGGAATAATGCCATCTCAGTTATTAACTCTAACTCCAGTACCAAGAGAAACATCATTGAATTTTCTGTTATTAGATACACAAGAATTATAACCTTAATATTAGTGAAGGTTTATACAAAATGGATAGCTTTATTTTCTATAGAATTTGTAAGCAATTCACCTTCTAGCCCATATAATAGGTTTATGATATACTCGTTGACTATTTCAAACAATCACTTGTTTACCATATGGCGTCCGATCTATCTACGTCTCTTCGTTGCATATCAGCTGGCTGTTATATTTTCTACTTATATCTCCCCTGATGTAGACTCATACGAATATATATATATATATATATATATATATATATATATATATATATATATATATATATATATATATATATATATATATATATATATATATTTTTTTTTTTTTTTTGCTTTGTCGCTGTCTACCGCGTTTGCGAGGTAGCGCAAGGAAACAGACGAAAGAAATGGCCCAACCCATCCCCATACACATGTATATACATACGTTCACACACGCAAATATACATACCTACACAGCTTTCCATGGTTTACCCCAGACGCTTCACATGCCTTGATTCAATCCGCTGACAGCAAGTCAACCCCGGTATACCACATCGCTCCAATTCACTCTATTCCTTGCCCTCCTTTCACCCTCCTGCATGTTCAGGCCCCGATCACAAAAAATCTTTTTCACTGCATCTTTCCACCTCAAATTTGGTCTCCCTCTTCCCCTCGTTCCCTCCACCTCCGACACGTATATCCTCTTGGTCAATCTTTCCTCACTCATTCTCTCCATGTGACCAAACCATTTCAAAACACCCTCTTCTACTCTCTCAACCACGCTCTTTTTATTTCCACACATCTCTCTTACCCTTACGTTACTTACTCGATCAAACCACCTCACACCACACATTGTCCTCACACATCTCATTTCCAACACATCCATCCTCCTGCGCAAAACTCTATCCATAGTCCACGCCTCGCAACCATACAACATTGTTGGAACCACTATTCCTTCAAACATACCCATTTTTGCTTTCCGAGATAATGTTCTCGACTTCCACATATTCTTCAAGGCTCCCAGAATTTTCGCCCCCTCCCCCACCCTATGATCCACTTCCGCTTCCAAGGTTCCATCCGCTGCCAGATCCACTCCCAGATATCTAAAACACTTCACATCCTCCAGTTTTTCTCCATTCAAACTCACCTCCCAATTGACTTGACCCTCAACCCTACTGTACCTAATAACCTTGCTCTTATTCACATTTACTCTTAACTTTCTTCTTTCACACACTTTACCAAACTCAGTCACCAGCTTCTGCAGTTTCTCACATGAATCAGCCACCAGCGCTGTATCATCAGCGAACAACAACTGACTCACTTCCCAAGCTCTCTCATCCCCAACAGACTTCATACTTGCCCCTCTTTCCAAAACTCTTGCATTCACCTCCCTAACAACCCCATCCATAAACAAATTAAACAACCATGGAGACATCACACACCCCTGCCGCAAACCTACATTCACTGAGAACCAATCACTTTCCTCTCTTCCTACACGTACACATGCCTTACATCCTCGATAAAAACTTTTCACTGCTGTTAACAACTTGCCTCCCACACCATGTATTCTTAATACCTGCCACAGAGCATCTCCATCAACTCTATTATATGCCTTCTCCAGATCCATAAATGCTACATTCAAATCCATTTGCTTTTCTAAGTATTTCTCACATACATTCTTCAAAGAAAACACCTGATCCACACATCCTCTACCACTTCTGAAACCACACTGCTCTTCCCCAATCTGATGCTCTGTACATGCCTTCACCCTCTCAATCAATACCCTCCCATATAATTTGCCAGGAATACTCAACAAACTTATACCTCTGTAATTTGAGAACTCACTCTTATCCCCTTTGCCTTTGTACAATGGCAGTATGCACGCATTCCGCCAATCCTCAGGCACCTCACCATGAGTCATACATACATTGAATTACCTTACCAACCAGTCAACAATACAGTCACCCCATTTTTTAATAAATTCCACTGCAATACCATCCAAACCTGCTGCCTTGCCGGCTTTAATCTTCCGCAAAGCTTTTACTACCTCTTCTTTGTTTACCAAATCATTCTCCCTAGCCAGAGGTTGAACCATTATGTGACATTAATTTTTTTTATTTCATTTCAAGCCAAAAGTTTCAGTTTTCTAAATTAACTCTTATATTTTTCATATGTATATATATATATATATATATATATATATATATATATATATATATATATATATATATATATATATATATATATATATATATATATATATATATATATATATATATATATATATATATATATATGCGTAAGACAAGGGAGCAAATGGGAACTTCAGTGAAGGGCGTAAATAGGGAGGTGATAACAAGTAGTGGTGATGTGAGAAGGAGATGGAGTGAGTATTTTGAAGGTTTGTTGAATGTGTCTGATGACAGAGTGGCAGATATAGGGTGTTTGGGTCGAGGTGGTGTGCAAAGTGAGAGGGTTAGGGAAAATGATTTGGTAAACAGAGAAGAGGTAGTAAAAGCTTTGCGGAAGATGAAAGCCGGCAAGGCAGCAGGTTTGGATGGTATTGCAGTGGAATTTATTAAAAAAGGGGGTGACTGTATTGTTGACTGGTTGGTAAGGTTATTTAATGTATGTATGACTCATGGTGAGGTGCCTGAGGATTGGCGGAATGCGTGCATAGTGCCATTGTACAAAGGCAAAGGGGATAAGAGTGAGTGCTCAAATTACAGAGGTATAAGTTTGTTGAGTATTCCTGGTAAATTATATGGGAGAGTATTGATTGAGAGGGTGAAGGCATGTACAGAGCATCAGATTGGGGAAGAGCAGTGTGGTTTCAGAAGTGGTAGAGGATGTGTGGATCAGGTGTTTGCTTTGAAGAATGTATGTGAGAAATACTTAGAAAAGCAAATGGATTTGTATGTAGCATTTATGGATCTGGAGAAGGCATATGATAGAGTTGATAGAGATGCTCTGTGGAAGGTATTAAGAATATATGGTGTGGGAGGAAAGTTGTTAGAAGCAGTGAAAAGTTTTTATCGAGGATGTAAGGCATGTGTACGTGTAGGAAGAGAGGAAAGTGATTGGTTCTCAGTGAATGTAGGTTTGCGGCAGGGGTGTGTGATGTCTCCATGGTTGTTTAATTTGTTTATGGATGGGGTTGTTAGGGAGGTAAATGCAAGAGTCTTGGAAAGAGGGGCAAGTATGAAGTCTGTTGGGGATGAGAGAGCTTGGGAAGTGAGTCAGTTGTTGTTCGCTGATGATACAGCGCTGGTGGTGGATTCATGTGAGAAACTGCAGAAGCTGGTGACGGAGTTTGGTAAAGTGTGTGGAAGAAGAAAGTTAAGAGTAAATGTGAATAAGAGCAAGGTTATTAGGTACAGTAGGGTGGAGGGTCAAGTCAATTGGGAGGTGAGTTTGAATGGAGAAAAACTGGAGGAAGTGAAGTGTTTTAGATATCTGGGAGTGGATCTGTCAGCGGATGGAACCATGGAAGAGGAAGTGGATGATAGGGTGGGGGAGGGGGCGAAAATTTTGGGAGCCTTGAATAATGTGTGGAAGTCGAGAACATTATCCCGGAAAGCAAAAATGGGTATGTTTGAAGGAATAGTAGTTCCAACAATGTTGTATGGTTGCGAGGCGTGGGCTATGGATAGAGTTGTGCGCAGGAGGATGGATGTGCTGGAAATGAGATGTTTGAGGACAATGTGTGGTGTGAGGTGGTTTTATCGAGTAAGTAACGCAAGGGTAAGAGAGATGTGTGGAAATAAAAAGAGCGTGGTTGAGAGAGCAGAAGAGGGTGTTTTGAAATGGTTTGGGCACATGGAGAGAATGAGTGAGGAAAGATTGACCAAGAGGATATATGTGTCGGAGGTGGAGGGAACGAGGAGAAGAGGGAGACCAAATTGGAGGTGGAAAGATGGAGTGAAAAGGATTTTGTGTGATCGGGGCCTGGACATGCAGGAGGGTGAAAGGAGGGCAAGGAATAGAGGGAATTGGAGCGATGTGGTATACAGGGGTTGACGTGCTGTCAGTGGATTGAATCAAGGCATGTGAAGCGTCCGGGGTAAACCAAGGAAAGCTGTGTAGGTATGTATATTTGCGTGTGTGGACGTGTGTATGTACATGTGTATGGGGGGGGGGTGGGCCATTTCTTTCGTCTGTTTCCTTGCGCTACCTCGCAAAAGCGGGAGACAGCAACAAAGTATAAAAAAAAAAAAAAAAAAAAAAAAAAAAAATATATATATATATATATATATATATATATATATATATATATATATATATATATATATATATATATATATATATATATATATATATATATATATATATACATATATATACCTCTGTAATTTGAGCACTCACTCTTATCCCCTTTGCCTTTGTACAATGGCACTATGCACGCATTCCGCCAATACTCAGGCACCTCACCATGAGTCATACATACATTGAATAACCTTACCAACCAGTCAACAATACAGTCACCCCCTTTTTTAATAAATTCCACTGCAATACCATCCAAACCTGCTGCTTTGCCGGCTTTCATCTTCCGCAAAGCTTTTACTACCTCTTCTCTGTTTACCAAATCATTTTCCCTAACCCTCTCACTTTGCACACCACCTCGACCAAAACACCCTATATCTGCCACTCTGTCATCAGACACATTCAACAAACCTTCAAAATACTCATTCCATCTCCTTCTCACATCACCGCTACTTGTTATCACCTCCCCATTTACGCCCTTCACTGAAGTTCCCATTTGCTCCCTTGTCTTACGCACCCTATTTACCTCCTTCCAGAACATCTTCTTATTCTCCCTAAAATTTACTGATAGTCTCTCACCCCAACTCTCATTTGCCCTTTTTTTCACCTCTTGCACCTTTCTCTTGACCTCCTGTCTCTTTCTTTTATACTTCTCCCACTCAATTGCATTTTTTCCCTGCAAAAATCGTCCAAATGCCTCTCTCTTCTCTTTCACTAATACTCTTACTTCTTCATCCCACCACTCACTACCCTTTCTAAACAGCCCACCTCCCACTCTTCTCATGCCACAAGCATCTTTTGCGCAATCCATCACTGATTCCCTAAATACATCCCATTCCTCCCCCACTCCCCTTACTTCCATTGTTCTCACCTTTTTCCATTCTGTACACAGTCTCTCCTGGTACTTCCCCACACAGGTCTCCTTCCCAAGCTCACTTACTCTCACCACCTTCTTCACCCCAACATTCACTCCTCTTTTCTGAAAACCCATACTAATCTTCACCTTAGCCTCCACAAGATAATGATCAGACATCCCTCCAGTTGCACCTCTCAGCACATTAACATCCAAAAGTCTCTCTTTCGCACGCCTGTCAATTAACACGTAATCCAATAACGCTCTCTTGCCATCTCTCCTACTTACATAAGTATACTTATGTATATCTCGCTTTTTAGACCAGGTATTCCCAATCATCAGTCCTTTTTCAGCACATAAATCTACAAGCTCTTCACCATTTCCATTTACAACACTGAACACCCCATGCATACCAATTATTCCCTCAACTGCCACATTACTCACCTTTGCATTCAAATCACCCATCACTATAACCCGGTCTCGTGCATCAAAACCGCTAACACACTCATTTAGCTGCTCCCAAAACACTTGCCTCTCATGATCTTTCTTCTCATGCCCAGGTGCATATGCACCAATAATCACCCACCTCTCTCCATCAACTTTCAATTTTACCCATATTAATCGAGAATTTACTTTCTTACATTCTATCACATACTCCCACAACTCCTGTTTCAGGAGTATTGCTACTCCTTCCCTTGCTCTTGTCCTCTCACTAACCCCTGACTTCAGTCCCCAGACATTTCCAAACCACTCTTCCCCTTTACTCTTGAGCTTCGTTTCACTCAGAGCCAAAACATCCAGGTTCCTTTCCTCAAACATACTACCTATCTCTCCTTTTTTTCACATCTTGGTTACATCCACACACATTTAGAGGTATAAGTTTGTTGAGTATTCCTGGTAAATTATATGGGAGGGTATTGATTGAGAGGGTGAAGGCATGTACAGAGCATCAGATTGGGGAAGAGCAGTGCGGTTTCAGAAGTGGTAGAGGATGTGTGGATCAGGTGTTTGCTTTGAAGAATGTATGTGAGAAATACTTAGAAAAGCAAATGGATTTGTATGTAGCATTTATGGATCTGGAGAAGGCATATGATAGAGTTGATAGAGATGCTCTGTGGAAGGTATTAAGAATATATGGTGTTGGAGGCAAGTTGTTAGAAGCAGTGAAAAGTTTTTATCGAGGATGTAAGGCATGTGTACGTGTAGGAAGAGAGGAAAGTGATTGGTTCTCAGTGAATGTAGGTTTGCGGCAGGGGTGTGTGATGTCTCCATGGTTGTTTAATTTGTTTATGGATGGGGTTGTAAGGGAGGTAAATGCAAGAATCCTGGAAAGAGGGGCAAGTATGAAGTCTGTTGGGGATGAGAGAGCTTGGGAAGTGAGTCAGTTGTTGTTCGCTGATGATACAGCGCTGGTGGCTGATTCATGTGAGAAACTGCAGAAGCTGGTGACTGAGTTTGGTAAAGTGTGTGGAAGAAGAAAGTTGAGAGTAAATGTGAATAAGAGCAAGGTTATTAGGTACAGTAGGGGTGAGGGTCAAGTCAATTGGGAGGTGAGTTTGAATGGAGAAAAACTGAAGGAAGTGAAGTGTTTTAGATATCTGGGAGTGGATCTGTCAGCGGATGGAACCATGGAAGCGGAAGTGGATCATAGGGTGGGGGAGGGGGCGAAAATTTTGGGAGCCTTGAAAAATGTGTGGAAGTCGAGAACATTATCTCGGAAAGCAAAAATGGGTATGTTTGAGGGAATAGTGGTTCCAACAATTTTGTATGGTTGCGAGGCGTGGGCTATGGATAGAGATGTGCGCAGGAGGATGGATGTGCTGGAAATGAGATGTTTGAGGACAATGTGTGGTGTGAGGTGGTTTGATCGAGTAAGTAACGTAAGGGTAAGAGAGATGTGTGGAAATAAAAAGATCGTGGTTGAGAGAGCAGAAGAGGGTGTTTTGAAATGGTTTGGGCACATGGAGAGAATGAGTGAGGAGAGATTGACCAAGAGGATATATGTGTCGGAGGTGGAGGGAACGAGGAGAAGAGGGAGACCAAATTGGAGGTGGAAAGATGGAGTGAAAAACATTTTGTGTGATCGGGGCCTGAACATGCAGGAGGGTGAAAGGAGGGCAAGGAATAGAGTGAATTGGAGTCATGTGGTATACAGGGGTTGACGTGCTGTCAGTGGATTGAATCAAGGCATGTGAAGCGTCTGGGGTAAACCATGGAAAGCTGTGTAGGTATGTATATTTGCGTGTGTGGACGTGTGTATGTACATGTGTATGGGGGGGGGGTTGGGCCATTTCTTTCGTCTGTTTCCTTGCGCTACCTCGCAAACGCGGGAGACAGCGACAAAGTATAAAAAAAAAAAAAACATATATATATATATTTATATATATATATATATATATATATATATATATATATATATATATATATATATATATATATATATATATATATATATATATATATATATATATATATATATATGTATGTATATATTATCCCTGGGGATAGGGGTGAAAAAATACTTCCCATGCATTCCTCACTTGTCGTAGAAGGCGACTAGAGGGGACGACGGGAGCGGGGGGCCAGAAATCCTCCCCTCCTTGTATTTTAACTTTCTACAAAAAATGGGAAACAGAAGGAGTCACGCGGGGAGTGCTCATCCTCCTAGTAGACTCAGATTGGGGTGTCTAAATGTGTGTGGATGTAACCAAGATGTGAAAAAAGGAGAGATAGGTAGCATGTTTGAGGAAAGGAACCTGGATGTTTTGGCTCTTAGTGAAACAAAGCTCAAGGGTAAAGGGGAAGAGTGGTTTGGAAATGTCTTGGGAGTAAAGTCAGGGGTTAGTGAGAGGACAAGAGCAAGGGAAGGAGTAGCAGTACTCCTGAAACAGGAGTTGTGGGAGTATGTTATAGAATGTAAGAAAGCAAATTCTCGATTAATATGGGTAAAACTGAAAGTTGATGGAGAGAGATGTGTGATTATTGGTGGATATGCACCTGGGCATGAGAAGAAAGATCATGAGAGGCAAGTGTTCTGGGAGCAGCTGAATGAATGTGTTAGTGGTTTTGATGCACAAGACCGGGTTATAGTGATGGGTGATTTGAATGCAAAGGTGAGTAATGTGGCAGTTGAGGGAATAATTGATATACATTGAGTGTTCAGTGTTGTAAATGGAAATGGTGAAGAGCTTTTAGATTTATGTGCTGAAAAAGGACTGGTGATTGGGAATACCTGGTTTAAAAAGCGAGATATTCATAAGTATACGTATGTAAGTAGGAGAGATGGCGAGAGAACGTTATTTGATAACGTGTTAATTGACAGGCGCGCGAAAGAGAGACTTTTGGATGTTAATGATCTGAGAGTTGCAACTGGAGGGATATCTTATCATTATCTTGTGGAGGCTAAGGTGAAGATTTGTATGGGTTTTCAGAAAAGAGGAGTGATTGTTGGGGTGAAGAGGGCGGTGAGAGTAAGTGAGCTTAGGAAGGATAATTGTGTGAGGAAGTACCAGGAGAGACTGAGTACAGAATGGAAAAAGGTGAGAACAATGGAAGTAAGGAGAGTTGGGGAGGAATGGGATGTATTTAGGGAATCAGTGATGGATTGCGCAAAAGATGCTTGTGGCATGAGAAGCGTGGGAGGTGGGTTGATTAGAAAGGGTAGTGAGTGGTGGGATGAAGAAGTAAGATTATTAGTGAAAGAGAAGAGAGAGGCATTTGGACGATTTTTGCAGGGAAAAAATGCAATTGAGTGGGAGATGTATAAAAGAAAGAGACAGGAGGTCAAGAGAAAGGTGCAAGAGGTGAAAAAGAGGGCAAATGAGAGTTGGGGTGAGAGACTATCATTAAATTTTAGGGAGAATAAAAAGATGTTCTGGAAGGAGGTAAATAAAGTGCGTAAGACAAGGGAGCAAATGGGAACTTCAGTGAAGGGCGCAAATGGGGAGGTGATAACAAGTAGTGGTGATGTGAGAAGAGATGGAGTGAGTATTTTGAAGGTTTGTTGAATGTGTTTGATGATAGAGTGGCAGATATGGGGTGTCTAGGTCGAGGTGGTGTGCAAAGTGAGAGGGTTGGGGAAAATGATTTGGTAAACAGATAAGAGGTAGTAAAAGCTTTGCGGAAGATGAAAGCTGGCAGGGCAGCAGGTTTGAATGGTATTGCAGTGGAATTTATTAAAAAAGGGTGACTGTATTGTTGACTAGTTGGTAAGGTTATGTAATGTATGTATGACTCATGGAGAGGTGCCTAAGGAATGGCGGAATGCGTGCATAGTGCCATTGTTCAAAGGCAAAGGGGACAAGAGTGAGTGCTCAAATTACAGAGGTATAAGTTTTTTCAGTATTCCTGGTAAATTATATAGTAGGGTATTGATTGAGAGGGTTAAGGCATGTACAGAGCATCAGATTCGGGAAGAGAAATGTGGTTTCAGAAGTGGTAGAGGATGTGTGGATCAGGTGTTTGCTTTGAAGAATGTATGTGAGAAATACTTAGAAAAGCAAATGGATTTGTATGTAGCATTTATGGATCTGGAGAAGGCATATGATAGAGTTGATAGAGATGCTCTGTGGAAGGTATTAAGAATATATGGTGTGGGTGGCAAGTTGTTAGAAGCAATGAAAAGTTTTTATCGAGGATGTAAGGCATGTGTACGTGTAGGAAGAGACGAAAGTGATTGGTTCTCAGTGAATATGGTTTTGCGGCAGGGGTGTGTGATGTCTCCATGGTTGTTTAATTTGTTTATGGATGGGGTTGTTAGGGAGGTGAATGCAAGAGTTTTGAAAAGAGGGGCAAGAATGAAGTCTGTTGTGGATGAGAAAGCTTCGAAAGTGAGTCAGTTGTTCTTCGCTGATGATACAGCGCTGTTGGCTGATTCATATGAGAAACTGCAGAAGCTGGTAACTGAGTTTGGTAAAGTGTGTGAAAGAAGAAAGATGAGTAAATGTGAATAAGAGCAAGGTTATTAGGTACAATAGGGTTGAGGGTCAAGTCAATTGGGAGGCAAGTTTGAATGGAGAAAAACTGTAGGAAGCAAAGTGTTTTAGATATCTGGGAGTGGATCTGGCAGCGGATGGAACCATGGAAGCGGAAGTGAATCACTGGGTGGGGTAGGGGGCGAGAATCCTGTTAGCCTTGAAGAATGTGTGGAAGTCGAGAACATTATCTCGGAAAGCAAAAATGGGTATGTTTGAAGGAATAGTGGTTCCAACAATGTTGTATGGTTGCGAAGCGTGGGCTATGGATAGAGTTTTGCGCAGGAGGGTGGATGTGCTGGAAATGAGATGTTTGAGGACAATATGTGGTGTGAGGGGGTTTGATCGAGCAAGTAATGTAAGGGTAAGAGAGATGAGTGGAAATAAAAAGAGCGTGGTTGAAGAGCAGAAGAGGGTCTTTTGAAATGGTTTGGGCACATGGAGAGAATGAGTGAGGAAAGATTGACCAAGAGGATATATGTGTCGGAGGTGGAGGGAACGAGGAGAAGTGGGAGACCAAATTGGAGGTGGAAAGATGGAGTGAAAGAGATTTTGAGTGATCGGGGCCTGAACATGCAGGAGGGTGAAAAGCGGGCAAGGAAATGAGTGAATTGGATCGTTGTGGTATACCGGGGTTGAACTGCTGTCAGTGGATTGAATCAGGGCATGTGAAGTGTCTGGGGAAAACCATGGAAAGCTGTGTGGGGCCTGGATGTGGAGAGGGAGCTGTGGTTTCGGGCATTATTGCATGACAGCTAGAGACTGGCTGTGAACGAATGAGGCATTTGATGTCTTTTCCCAGCGCTAACCCGCACACATGACGGGGTAGGGGGACAGTATTCCATGTGTGGTGAAGTGGCGATGGGAATGAATAAAGGCAGACTGTGAATTGTGTGCATGGGTATATATGTATGTGTCTGTGTGTGTATATATATCTGTACATTGAGATGTATAGGTATGTATATTTGCGCGTGTGGACGTGTATGTATATTTAGGTGTATGGGGTGGATTTGGCCATTTCTTTCATCTGTTTCCTTGCGCTACCTCGCAAACGCGGGAGACAGCGACAAAGCAAAATAAATAGATTAATGAATATATATATATATATATATCTTTTCTTCATACTATTCGCCATTTCACGCGTTAGCGAGGTAGCGTTAAGAACCCTCTCTCTCTCTCTCTCTCTCTCTCTCTCTCTCTCTCTCTCTCTCTCTCTCTCTCTCTCTCTATATATATATATATATATATATATATATATATATATATATATATATATATATATATATATATATATATATATATATATATATATATATATATATGTATATATCCCTGGGGAGAGGGGAGAAAGAATACTTCCCACGCATTCCTCACGTGTCGTAGAAGGCGACTAAAGGGGACTGGAGCGGGGGGCCAGAAACCCTCCCCTTCTTGTATTTTAACTTTCTACAAGGGGAAAGAGAAGGAGTCACGCGAGGACTGCTCATCCTCCTCGAAGGGTCAGATTGGGGTGTCTGAATGTGTGTGGATGTAACCAAGATGAGAAAAAAGGAGAGATAGGTAGTATGTTTGAGGAAAGGAACCT
Source organism: Panulirus ornatus (assembly GCF_036320965.1). Classification (NCBI taxonomy): domain Eukaryota; kingdom Metazoa; phylum Arthropoda; class Malacostraca; order Decapoda; family Palinuridae; genus Panulirus; species Panulirus ornatus. The sequence goes on from NC_092226.1 coordinate 59,020,698, forward strand.
GGATATTTTGGCGCTGAGTGAAACGAAGCTCAAGGGTAACGGGGAAGACTGGTTTGGGAATGTCTTGGGAGTAAAGTCAGGGGTTAGTGAGAGGACAAGAGCAGGGGAAGGAGTAGCACTACTCCTGAATCAGGAGTTGTGAGAGTATGTGATAGAGTGTAAGAAAGTAAATTCTAGATTGATATGGATAAAACTGAAAGTTGATGGAGAGAGATGGGTGATTATTGGTGCATATGCACCTGGGCATGAGAAGAAAGATCATGAGAGGCAAGTCTTTTGGGAGCAGCTGAATGAGTGTGTCAGTGGTTTTGATACACGAGACCGGGTTATAGTGATGGGTGATTTGAATGCAAAGGTGAGTAATGTGGCAGTTGAGGGAATAATTGGTATTCATGTAGTGTTCAGCGTTGTAAATGGAAATGGTGTAGAGCTTGTAGATTTTTGGGCTAAGAAAGGACTGGTGATTTGGAATACCTGGTTTGAAAAGCGAGATATACATAAGTATACTTATGTAAGTAGGAGAGATGGCCAGAGAGAGTTATTGGATTACGTGTTAATTGATAGACACACGAAAGAGAGACTTTTAGATGTTAATGGGCTGTGAGGTGCAACTGGAGGGATGTCTGATTATTATCTTATGGAGGCGAAGGTGAAGATTTGTGGGGGTTTTCAGAAAAGAAGAGAGAATGTTGGGGTGAAGAGAGTGGTGAGATTAAATGAGCTTGGGAAGGAGATTTGTGTGAGGAAGTACCAGGAGGGAGTGAGTACAGAATGGAAAAAGGTGAGAACAAAGGAGGTAAGGGGAGTGGGGGAGGAATGGGATTCATTTAGGGAAGCAGTGATGGCTTCCACAAAAGATGGGTGTGGCATGAGAAGCCTGGGAGGTGGGTTGATTAGAAAAGGTAGTGAGTGGTGGGATGAAGAAGTAAGATTATTAGCGAAAGAGAAGAGAGAGGCATTTGGACCATTTTTGCAGGGAAAAAATGCAAATTAGTAGATGTATAAAAGAAAGAGGCAGGAGGTCAAGAGAAAAGTGCAAGAGGTGAAAAAGAGGGCAAATGAGAGTTGGGGTGAGAGAGTATCATTAAATTTCAGGGAGAATAAAAAGATGTTTTGGAAGGAGGTAAGTAAAGTGCGTAAGACATGGGAGCAAACGGAAACTTCAGTGAAGGGCTCTGTTGATATGAGGAGATGGAGTGAGAATTTTGAAAGTTTGTTGAATGTGTTTGATGATAGAGTGGCAGATATATGGTGTTCTGTTGTTCTGGTGTTCTGGTGTGCAAAGTGAGAGGGTTAGGGAAAATGATTTGATAAATAGAGAAGAGGTAGTAAAAGCTTTACAGAAGATGAAAGCCGGCAAGGCAGCAGGTTTGGATGGTATTGCAGTGGAATTTATTAAAAAATGGGTGACTGTATTGTTGACTGGTTGGTAAGGTTATTTAATGTATGTATGATTCATGGTGAGGTGCCTGAGGATTGGCGGAATGCTTGCATAGTGCCATTGTACAAAGGGAAAGAGGATAAAAGTGAGTGTTCAAATTACAGAGGTATAAGTTTGTTGAGTAACTTTGGGAGGGAATCTAGCAGCAGATGGAACCATGGAAGCGGAAGTTAATCATAGCGTGGGGTAGTGGGCGAAAATTCTGGGAGCCTTGAAGAATGTTTGGAAGTCGAGAACATTATCTCGGAAAGCAAAACTGGGTATGTTTGAAGGTATAGTGGTTCCAACAATGTTGTATGGTTGCGAGGAGTGGGCTATGGATAGAGTTGTGCGCAGGAGGGTGTATGTGCTGGAGATGAGATGTTTGAGGACAATATGTGGTGTGAGGTGGTTTGATCGAGTAAGTAATGTAAAGGTAAGAGAGATGAGTGGAAATAAAAAGAGTGCGGTTGAGAGAGAAGAAGAGGGTGTTTTGAAATGGTTTGGTCACATGGAGAGAATAAGTTAGGAAAGATTGACCAAGAGGATATATGTGTCAGAGGTGGAGGGAACGACGAGAAGTGGGAGACCAAATTGGAGGTGGAAAGATGGAGTGAAAAAGATTTTGAGTGATCGGGGCCTTAACATTCAGGAGGGTGAAAGGCGTGCAAGGAATAGAGTGAATTGGAACGATGTGGTATACCGGGGTCGACGTGCTGTCAATGGATTGAACCAGGGCATGTGAAGCGTCTGGGGTAAACCATGGAAAGTTCTGTGGGGCCTGGATGTGGAAAGTGAGCTATGGTTTCGGTGCTTTATTACATGACAGCTAGAGACTGAGTGTGAACGAATGGGGCCTTTGGTGTCTTTTCCTAGCGCTACCTCGCACACATGAGGGGGGAGGGGGTTGTTATTCCATGTGTGGTGAAGTGGCGATGGGAAAAAATAAAGGCAGACAGTATGAATTGTGTACATGTGTATATATGTATATGTCTGTGTGTGTGTATATATATGTGTACATTGAGATGTATAGGTATGTATATTTGCGTGTGTGGACGTGTATAATATACATGTTTATATGGGCGGGTTGGGCCATTCTTTCGTCTATTTCCTTGCGCTACCTCGCTAATGCGGGAGGCAGCGACAAAGCAATAAAGCAATTATATATATATTTATATATATATATATATATATATATATATATATATATATATATATATATATATATATATATATATATATATATATATATATATATATATATATATATATATATATAGACTCTTGCATTTACCTCCCTAACAACCCCATCCATAAACAAATTAAACAACCATGGAGACATCACACACCCCTGCCGCAAACCTACATTCACTGAGAACCAATCACTTTCCTCTCTTCCTACACGTACACATGCCTTACATCCTCGATAAAAACTTTTCACTGCTTCTAACAACTTGCCTCCCACACCATATATTCTTAATACCTTCCACAGAGCATCTCTATCAACTCTATCATATGCCTTCTCCAGATCCATAAATGCTACATACAAATCCATTTGCTTTTCTAAGTATTTCTCGCATACACTCTTCAAAGCAAACACCTGATCCACACATCCTCTACCACTTCTGAAACCACACTGCTCTTCCCCAATCTGATGCTCTGTACATGCCTTCACCCTCTCAATCAATACTCTCCCATATAATTTACCAGGAATACTCAACAAACTTGGGAAGTGAGTCAGTTGTTGTTCGCTGATGATACAGCGCTGGTGGCGGATTCATGTGAGAAACTGCAGAAGCTGGTGACGGAGTTTGGTAAAGTGTGTGGAAGAAGAAAGTTAAGAGTAAATGTGAATAAGAGCAAGGTTATTAGGTACAGTAGGGTTGAGGGTCAAGTCAATTGGGAGGTGAGTTTGAATGGAGAAAAACTGGAGGAAGTGAAGTGTTTTAGATATCTGGGAGTGGATCTGTCAGCGGATGGAACCATGGAAGCGGAAGTGGATCATAGGGTGGGGGAGGGGGCGAAAATTTTGGGAGCCTTGAAAAATGTGTGGAAGTCGAGAACATTATCCCGGAAAGCAAAAATGGGTATGTTTGAAGGAATAGTAGTTCCAACAATGTTGTATGGTTGCGAGGTGTGGGCTATGGATAGAGTTGTGCGCAGGAGGATGGATGTGCTGGAAATGAGATGTTTGAGGATAATGTGTGGTGTGAGGTGGTTTGATCGAGTAAGTAACGTAAGGGTAAGAGAGATGTGTGGAAATAAAAAGAGCGTGGTTGAGAGAGCAGAAGAGGGTGTTTTGAAATGGTTTGGGCACATGGAGAGAATGAGTGAGGAAAGATTGACCAAGAGGATATATGTGTCGGAGGTGGAGGGAACGAGGAGAAGAGGGAGACCAAATTGGAGGTGGAAAGATGTAGTGAAAAGGATTTTGTGTGATCGGGGCCTGAACATGCAGGAGGGTGAAAGGAGGGCAAGGAATAGAGTGAATTGGAGCGATGTGGTATACAGGGGTTGACGTGCTGTTAGTGGATTGAATCAAGGCATGTGAAGCGTCCGGGGTAAACCATGGAAAGCTGTGTAGGTATGTATATTTGCGTGTGTGGACGTGTGTATGTACATGTGTATGGGGGGGGGGTTGGGCCATTTCTTTCGTCTGTTTCCTTGCGCTACCTCGCAAACGCGGGAGACAGCGACGAAGTATAAAAAAAAAAAAAAAAAAAAACATATATATATATATATATATATATATATATATATATATATATATATATATATATATATATATATATATATATATATATATATATATATATATATATATATATATATATATGTATATATATATATTGGAAATGTCTTGGGAGTAAAGTCAGAGGTTAGTCAGAGGACAAGAGCAGGGGAAGGAGTAGCACTACTCCTGGAACAGGAGTGGTGGGAGTATGTGATAGAGTGTAAGAAAGTAAACTCTAGATTGATATGGGTAAAACTGAAAGTTGATGGAGAGAGATGGGTGATTAATGGTGCATATGCACCTGGGCATGAGAAGAAAGATCATGAGAGGCAAGAGTTTTGGGAGCAGCTGAATGAGTGTGTTAATGGTTTTAATGCACGCGACCGGGTTATTAGTGATGGGTGATTTGAATGCAAAGGTGAGTAATGTGTCAGTTGAGGGAATAATTGGTATACATGGGGTGTTCAGTGTTGTAAATGGAAATGGTGAAGAGCTTGTAGATTTATGTGCTGAAAAAGGACTGGTGATTGGGAGTACCTGGTTTATAAAGTGAGATATACATAAGTATACGTATGTAGATAGGAGAGATGGCCAGAGAGCGTTATTGGATTACGTGTTAATTGATAGGCGTGCAAAAGATAGACTTTTGGATGTTAATGGTTTGAGAGGTGCAACTGGAGGGATGTCTGATCATTATCTTGTGAAGGCGAAGGTGAAGATTTGTAGAAGTTTTCAGAAAAGAAGAGAGAATCTCGGGGTGAAGAGAGTGGTGAGAGTAAGTGAGCTTGGGAAGGAGACATGTGTGAGAAAGTACCAGGAGAGACTGAGTACAGAATGGAAAAAGGTGAGGACAAAGGACGGAAGGGGAGTGAGGGAGGAATGGGATGCATTTAGGGAAGCAATGACTGCTTGCGCAAAAGTTGCATGAAAATGGTGGGAGGTGGGCAGATTAGAAAGGGTAGTGAGTGGTGGGATGAAGTGGTAAGATTGTAAGTGAAAGAGAAGAGAGAGGCATTTGGACGATTTCTGCAGGGAAATAATGCAAATGAGTGGGAGATGTATAAAAGAAAGTGAAAGGTGCAAGAGGTGAATAAGAAGGCAAATGAGATCTGTGGTGAGAGAATATCATTAAATTTTAGGGAGAATAAAAAAATGTTTTGGAAGGAGGAAAATTTTTGTGCGTAAGACAATGGAACAAATGGGAACTTCAGTGAAGGGGGCTAATAGGGAGGTGAAAACAAGTAGTGGTGATGTGAGAAGGTGGTGGAGTTAGTATTTTGAAGGTTTTTTGAATGTGTTTGATGATAGAGTGGCAGATATAGGGTGTTTTGGTAGGGGTGGTGTGCAAAGTGAGAGGGATAGGGAAAATGATTTGGTAAATAGAGAAGAGGTAGTTAAAGCGTTGCGGAAGATGAAAGCCGCCAAGACAGCGGGTTTGGATGGTATTGCAGTGGAATTTATAAAAAGAAGGGAGTGACTATATTTTTGACTGGTTGGTAAGGCTATTTAATGTATGTATGATTCATGGTGAGATGCATGAGGATTGGCGGAATGCTTGCATAATGCCAATGTAGAAAGGCAAAGGGGACAAATTTGAGTGCTCAAATTATAGAGGTATAAGTTTGTTGAGTATTCCTGGTAAATTATGTGGGAGGGTATTGATTGAGAGGGTGAAGGCATGTACAGAGCATCAGATTGGGGAAGAGCAATTTGGTTTCAGAAGTGGTAGAGGATGTGTGGATCAGGTGTTTGCTTTGAGGAATGTATATGAGAAATACTTAGAAAAGCAAATGGATTTGTATGTAGCATTTATGGATCTGGAGAAGGCATATGATATAGTTGATAGAGATGCTCTGTGGAAGGTATTAAGAATATATGGTGTGGGACGCACATTGTTAGAAGCAGTGAAATGTTTCTATCGAGGATGGAAGGCATGTGTACGTGTAGAAAGAGAGGAAAGTGATTGGTTCTCAGTGAATGTAGGTTTGCAGCATGGGTGTATGATGTCTCTATGGTTGTTTAATTTGTTTATGGATGGGGTTGTTAGGGAGGTGAATACAAGAGTTTTGGAAAGAGGGGCAAGTATGCAGTCTTTTGTGGATGAGAGAGCTTGGGAAGTGAGTCAGTTCTTGTTCGCTGATGACACAGTGCTGGTGGCTGATTCTTGTGAGAAACTGCAGAAGCTGGTGAATGAGTTTGGTAAAGTGTGTGAAAGAAGAAATTTGAGAATAAATGGCAATAAGAGCAAGGTTATTAGGTACAGTAGGGTTGAGGGTCAAGTGAAATGAGAGGTAAGTTTGAATGGAGAAAAACTGGAGAAAGTGAAATGTTTTATATATCTGGGAGTGGATTTGCCAGCTGATGGAACCATGGAAGCGTAAGTGAATCACAGTGTGGGGGAGGGGGCGAAAATTCTGGGAGCCTTGAAGAATATTTGGAAGTCAAGAACATTATCTCGGAAAGAAAAAATGGATATGTTTGAAGGAATAGCGGTTGCAAGAAAGTTGCATGGTTGCGAGGCGTGGGCTATAGATAGAGTTGTGCGCAGGAGGGTGGATGTGCTGGAAATGAGATGTGTGAGGACAAATTGTGGTGTGAGGTGGTTTGATCGAGTTAGTAATAGTAGGGTAAGAGAGATTTGTGGTAATAAAAAGAGTGTGGTTGAGGGAGCAGAAGAGGGTGTTTTCAAATGGTTTGGTCACGTGGCGAGAATGAGTGCGGAAAGATTGACCAAGAGGATGTATATGCCAGAGGTGGAGAGAACGAGGAGAAGTGGGAGACCAAATTGGAGGTGGAAAGATGGAGTGAAAAAGACTTTCAGTGATCGGAGCCTGAGCATGCCGGAGGGTGAAAGGCGAGGCAGGAATAGAGTGAATTGGAACGATGTGGTGTAGCGGGGTCGACCTGATGTCAATGGTAATAACCAGGGCATGTGAAGCGTCTGGGGTAAACAATGGAAAATTCTGTGGGGCCTGGATGTGGAAAGGGAGCTGTGGTTTTGGTGCATTATTACATGACAGCTAGAGACTGAGTGTGAACGAATGGGGCGTTTGTTGTCTTTTCCTAGCGCTACGTCGCACACATGAGGAGGGAGGGGTTTGTTATTTCATGTGTGGCGGGGTGTCGATGGAATTGAATAAACGCAGATAGTATGAATTATTTACATGTGTATATATGTATATGTCTGTGTGTCAATATATATGTATATGTTGAGATATATAGGTATGTATATTTGCTTGTGTGGACGTGTATGTATATATATATATATGTGTGTGTATGTGGGTGGGTTGGGCCATTCTTTCGTCTGTTTCCTTGTACTACCTCGCTAACGCGAGAGACAGCGTTATATATATATATGTATATATATATATATATATATATATATATATATATATATATATATATATATATATATATATATATATATATATATATATATATATATATATATGGGTAAAACTGAAAGTTCATGGAGAGCGATGGGTAATTATTGATGCATATGCACCTGGGCATGAGAAGAAAGATCATGAGAGGCAAGTGTTTTGGGAGCAGCTGAATGAGTGTTTTAGTGGTTTTGATGCACGAGACCGGGTTATAGTGATGGGTGATTTGAATGCAAAGGTGAGTAATGTGGGGAGGTGATAACAAGTAGTGGTGATGTGAGAAGGAGATGGAGTGAGTATTTTGAAGGTTTGTTGAATGTGTTTGATGATTAGGAAAGCTGTGCGGAAGATGAAAGCCGGCAAGGCAGCAGGTTTGGATGGTATTGTAGTGGAATTTATTAAAAAAGGGGGTCACTGTATTATTGACTGGTTGGTAAGGTTATCTAATGTATGTATGACTCATGGTGAGGTGCCTGAGGATTGGCGGAATGCGTGCATAGTGCCATTGTACAAAGGCAAAGGGGATAAGACTGAGTGCTCAAATTACAGAGGTATAAGTTTGTTGAGTATTCCTGGTAAATTATATGGGAGGGTATTGATTGAGAGGGTGAAGGCATGTACAGAGCATCAGATTGGGGAAGCGCAGTGTGGTTTCAGAAGTGGTAGAGGATGTGTGGATCAGGTGTTTCCTTGAAGAATGTATGTGAGAAATACTTCGAAAAGCAGATGGATTTGTATGTAGCATTTATGGATCTGGAGAAGGCATATGATATAGTTGATAGAGATGCTCTGTGGAAGGTATTAAGAATATATTGTGTGGGAGGCAAGTTGTTAGAAGCACTGAAAAGTTTTTGTCGAGGTTGTGAGGCATGTGTACGTGTAGGAAGAGAGGAAAGTGATTGGTTCTCAGTGAATGTAGGTTTCCGGCAGGGGTGTGTGATGTCTCCATGGTTGTTTAATTTGCTTATGGATGTGGTTGTTAGGGAGGTGAATGCAAGAGTTTTGGAATGAGGGGCAAGTATGAAGTCTGTTGGGGATGAGAGAGCTTGGGAAGTGAGTCAGTTGTTGTTCGCTGATGATACAGCGCTGGTGGCTGATTCATGTGAGAAACTGCAGAAGCTGGTGACCGAGTTTGGTAAAGTGTGTGAAAGAAGAAAGTTAAGAGTAAATGTGAATAAGAGCAAGGTAATTAGGTATAGTAGGGTTGAGGGTCAAGTCAATTGGGAGGTAAGTTTGAATGGAGAAAAACTGGAGGAAGTAAAGTGTTTTAGATATCTAGGAGTTGATCTGGCAGCGGATGGAACCATAGAAGTGGAAGTGGATCATAGGGTGAGGGAGGGTGCGAAAATCCTGGGAGCCTTGAAGAATGTGTGGAAGTCGAGAACATTATCTCGGAAAGCAAAAATGGGTATGTTTGAAGGAATAGTTCTTCCAACGATGTTGTATGGTTGCGAGGCGTGGGCTATGGATACAGTTGTGCGCAGGAGGGTGGATGTGCTAGAAATGAGATGTGTGAGGACAAATTGTGGTGTGAGGTGGTTTCATCGAGTTAGTAATAATAGGGTAAGAGAGATGTGTGGTAATAAAAAGAGTGTGGTTGAATAGCAGAAGAGGGTGTTTTCAAATGGTTTGGTCACATGGAGAGAATGAGTGCGGAAAGATTGACCAAGAGGATGTATATGCCAGAGGTGGAGAGAACGAGGAGAAGTGGGAGACCAAATTGGAGGTGGAAAGATGGAGTGAAAAAGACTGAGTGATCGGGGCCTGAGCATGCCGGAGGGTGAAAGGCGAGGCAGGAATAGAGTGAATTAGAACGATGTGGTGTAGCGGGGTCGACCTTCTGTCAATGGATTAAACCAGGGCATGTGAAACGTCTGGGGTAAACAATGGAAAATTCTGTGGGGCCTGGATGTGGAAAGGGAGCTGTGGTTTTGGTGCATTATTACATGACTGCTAGAGACTGAGTGTGAACGAATGGGGCGTTTGTTGTCTTTTCCTAGCGCTACGTCGCACACATGAGGAGGGAGGGGTTTGTTATTTCATAAGTGGCGGGGTGTCGATGGAATTGAATAAAGGCAGATAGTATGAATTATTTACATGTGTATATATGTATATATCTGTGTGTGAATATATATGTATACGTTGAGATGTATAGGTATGTATATTTGCTTGTGTGGACGTGTATGTATATATATATGTATGTGGGTGGGTTGGGCCATTCTTTCGTCTATTTCCTTTTACTACCTCGCTAACGCGAGAGACAGCGTTATATGTATATATATATATATATATATATATATATATATATATATATATATATATATATATATATATATATATATATATATATATATATATATATATATATATATATATATATGTATATATATATATATATATATATATATATATATATATATATATATATATATATATATATATATATATATATATATATATATATATATATATATATATATATATATATATATATATATATATATATATATACATATATATATATATATATATATATATATATATATATATATATATATATATATATATATATATATATATATATATATATATATATATATATATATATATATATATATATATATATATATATATATATATATGGGTAAAACTGAAAGTTCATGGAGAGCGATGGGTAATTATTGGTGCATATGCACCTGGGCATGAGAAGAAAGATCATGAGAGGCAAGTGTTTTGGGAGCAGCTGAATGAGTGTTTTAGTGGTTTTGATGCACGAGACCGGGTTATAGTGATGGGTGATTTGAATGCAAAGGTGAGTAATGTGGCAGTTGAGGGAATAATTGGTATACATGGGGTGTTCAGTGTTGTAAATGGAAATGGTGAAGAGTTTGTAGATTTATGTGCTGAAAAAGGACTGGTGATTGGGAATACCTGGTTTAAAAAGCGAGATATACATAAGTATACGTATGTAAGTAGGAGAGATGGCCAGAGAGCGTTATTGGATTACGTGTTAATTGACAGGCGCGCGAAAGAGAGACTTTTGGATGTTAATGTGCTGAGAGGTGCAACTGTAGGGATGTCTGATCATTATGTTGTGGAGGCTAAGGTGAAGATTTGTATGGGTTTTCAGAAAAGAAGAGTGAATGTTGGGGTGAAGGGGGTGGTGAGATTCAGTGAGCTTGGGAAGGAGACTTGTGTGAGGAAGTACCAGGAGAGACTGAGTACAGAATGGAAAACGGTGAGAACAATGGAAGTAAGGGGAATGGTGGAGGAATGGGATATATTTAGGGAATCAGTGATGGATTGCGCAAAAGATGCTTGTGGCATGAGAAGAGTGGGAGGTGGGTTGATTAGAAAGGCTAGTGAGTAGTGGGATGAAGAATTAAGATTATTAGTGAAAGAGAAGAGAGAGGCATTTGGACGATTTTTGCAGGGAAAAAATGCAATTGAATGGGAGATGTATGAAAGAAAGAGACAGGAGGTCAAGAGAAAGGTGCAAGAGGTGAAAAAGAGGGCATATGAGAGTTGGGGTGAGAGAGTATCATTAAATTTTAGGGAGAAGAAAAAGATGTTCTGGAAGGAGGTAAATAAAGTGCGTAAGACAAGGGAGCAAAAGGGAACTTCAGTGAAGGGCGCAAATGGGGAGGTGATAACAAGTAGTGGTGATGTGAGAAGGAGATGGAGTGAGTATTTTGAAGGTTTGTTGAATGTGTTTGATGATAGAGTGGCAGATATAGGGTGTTTTGGTCGAGGTGGTGTGCAAAGTGAAAGGGTTAGGGAAAATGATTTTGTAAACAGAGAAGAGGTGGGAAAGCTTTGCGGAAGATGAAAGCCGGCAAGGCAGCAGGTTTGGATGGTATTGCAGCGGAATTTATTAAAAAAGGTGGTGACTGTATTATTGACTGGTTGGTAAGGTTATCTAATGAATGTATGACTCATGGTGAGGTGCCTGAGGATTGGCGGAATGCTTGCATAGTCCCATTGTACAAAGGCAAAGGGGATAAGACTGAGTGCTCAAATTACAGAGGTATAAGTTTGTTGAGTATTCCTGGTAAATTGTATGGGAGGGTATTGATTGAGAGGGTGAAGGCATGTACAGAGCATCAGATTGGGGAAGCGCAGTGTGGTTTCAGAAGTGGTAGAGGATGTGTGGATCAGGTGTTTGCTTTGAAGAATGTATGTGAGAAATACTTTGAAAAGCAGATGGATTTGTATGTAGCATTTATGGATCTGGAGAAGGCATATGATATAGTTGATAGAGATGCTCTGTGGAAGGTATTTAGAATATATGGTGTGGGAGGCAAGTTCAGAAGCAGTGAAAAGTTTTTGTCGAGGTTGTAAGGCATGTGTACGTGTTTGTAAGAGAGGAAAGTGATTGGTTCTCAGTGAATGTAGGTTTACGGCAGGGGTGTGTGATGTCTCAATGGTTGTTTAATTTGTTTATGGATGGGGTTGTTAGGGAGGTGAATGCAAGAGTTTTGGAATGAGGGGCAAGAATGAAATCTGTTGTGGATGAGAGAGCTTGGGAAGTGAGTCAGTTGTTGTTCGCTGATGATACAGCGCTGGTGGCTGATTCATGTGAGAAACTGCAGAAGCTGGTAACTGAGTTTAGTAAAGTGTGTGAAAGAAGAAAGTTAAGAGTAAATGTGAATAAGAAGAAGGTTATTAGGTACAGTAGGGTTGAGGGTCAAGTCGATTGGGAGGTAAGTTTGAATGGAGAAAAACTGGAGGAAGTGAAGTGTTTTAGATATCTGGGAGTGGATCTGGCAGCGGATGGAACCATGGAAGCGGAAGTGAATCGTAGGGTGGGGGAGGGGGCGAAAATCCTGTGAGCCTTGAAGAATGTGTGGAAGTCGAGAACATTATCTCGGAAAGCAAAAATGGGTATGTTTGATGGAATAGTGGTTCCAACAATGTTGTATGGTTGCGAGGCGTGGGCTATGGATAGAGTTGTGGTGTGAGGTGGTTTGATCGAGTAAGTAATGTAAGGATAAGAGAGATGTGTGGAAATAAAAAGAGCTTGGCCGAGAGAGCAGAAGAGTGTGTTTTGAAATGGTTTGGGCACATGGAGAGAATGAGTGAGGAAAGATTGAACAAGAGGATATATATATCGAAGGTATATATATCGAGGTGAAGTGGGAGACCAAATTGGAGGTGGAAAGATGGAGTGAAAAAGATTTTGAGTGATCGGGGCGTGAAGATGCAAGAGGGTGAAAGACGGGCAAGGAATAGAGTGAATTGGATCGATGTGATATACCGGGGTTGACGTCTTGTCAGTGGATTGAATCAGGGCATGTGAATCGTCTCGGGTAAACCATGGAAAGCTGTGTGGGGCCTGGATGTGGAAAGGGAGCTTTGGTTTCGGGCATTATTGCATGACAGCTAGAGACTGAGTGTGAACGAATGGGGCTTTCGTTGTCTTTCCTATCGCTACCTCGCACGGATGAGGGGGGAGGGGGATGGTATTCCATGTGTGGCGAGGTAGCGATGAGAATGAATAAAGGCAGACAATGTGAATTGTGTGCTTGGGTATATATGTATGTATCTGTGTGTGTATATATATGTGTACATTGAGATTTATAGGTATGTATATTTGCGTGTGTGGACGTGTGTGTTTATACATGTGTATGGGGATGGGTTGGGCCATTTCTTTCGTCTGTTTCCTTGCGCTACCTCGCAAACGCGGGAGACAGCGAGAAAGCAAAATAAAAAAAAGAATATATATATATATATATATATATATATATATATATATATATATATATATATATATATATATATATATATATATATATATATATCCCTGGGGATAGGGGAGAAAGAATACTTCCCACGTATTCCCTGCGTGTCGTAGAAGGCGACTAAAAGGGAAGGGAGCGGGGGGCTGGAAATCCTCCCCTCTCGTTTTTTTTAATTTTCCAAAAGAAGGAACAGAGAAGGGGGCCAGGTGAGGATATTCCCTCAAAGGCCCAGTCCTCTGTTCTTAACGCTACCTCGCTATCGCGGGAAATGGCGAATAGTATGAATAGTATGAAAAATATATATATATATCATTAAATTTTAGGGAGAATAAAAAGATGTTCTGGAAGGAGGTAAATAAAGTGCGTAAGGGAAGGGAACAAATGGGAACTTCAGTGAAGGGCGCTAATGGGGAGGTGATAACAAGTAGTGGTGATGTGAGAAGGAGATGGAGTGAGTATTTTGAAGGTTTGTTGAATGTATATGATGATAGAGTGGCAGATATAGGGTGTCTTGGTTGAGGTGGTGTGCAAAGTGAGTGGGTTGGAGAAAAAGATTTGGTAAACAGAGAAGAAGTAGTAAAAGCTTTGCGGAAGATGAAAGCCGGCAAGGCAGCAGGTTTGGATGGTACTGCAGTGGAATTTATAAGAAAAGGGGGTAACTGTATTGTTGACCTGTTGGTAAGGTTATTTAATGTATGTATGACTCATCGTGAGGTGCCTGAGGATTGGCGGAATGCGTGCATAGTGCCATTGTACAAAGGCATAGGGGATAAGAGTGAGTGCTCAAATTCCAGATGTATAAGTTTGTTGAGTATTTCTGGTGAATTATATGTGAGGGTATTGATTGAGAGGGTGAAGGCATGTACAGAGCATCAGATTGGGGAAGAACAGTGTGGTTTCAGAAGTGGTAGAGGATGTGTGGATCAGGTGTTTGCTTTGAAGAATGTATGTGAGAAATACTTAGAAGAGCAAATGGATATGTACGTAGCATTTATGGATCTGGAGAAGGCATATGATAGAGTTGATAGAGATGCTCTGTGGAAGGTATCAAGAATATATGGTGTGGTTGGCAAGTTGTTGGAAGCAGTGAAAAGTTTTTATCGATGATGTAAGGGATGTGTACGTGTAGGAAGAGAGGAAAGTGATTAGTTCTCAGTGAATGTAGGTTTGCGGCAGGGGTGTGTGATGTCTCCATGGTTGTTTAATTTGTTTATGGATGGGGTTGTTAGGGAGGTGAATGCAAGAGTTCATTAAAGAGGGGCAAGAATGAAGTCTGTTGTTGATGAGAGAGCTTGGGAAGTGAGTCAGTTGTTGTTCGCTGATGATACAATGCTGGTGGCTGATTCATGTGAGACACTGCAGAAGCTGGTGACTGAGTTTGGTAAAGTGTGTGAAAGAAGAAAGTTAAGAGTAAATATAAATAAGAGCAACGTTATTAGGTACAGTAAGGTTGAGGGTCAAGTCAATTGGGAAGTACGTTTGAATGGAGAAAAACTGGATGAATTAAAGTGTTTTAGATATCTGGGAGTGGATCTGGCAGCGGATGTAACGCTAGGAAAGGACAAAATGCCGCATCCATTAACAGTCAGTGTCTATCTGTCATATGTAATGCATCGAAAAAACAGCTCCCTTTCTACATCCAGGCCCCACAACACTTTCCATGGTTTACCCCAGACACTCCACATGCCATGGTTCAATCCATTGACAGCACGTCGACCCCAGTATACCGCATCGTTCCAATTCACTCTATTCCTTGCCCGCCTTTCTCCCTTCTCTATGTTCCGGCTCCGATCGCTCAAAATACTTTTCACTTCATACTTCCACCTCCAATTTGGTCTCCTACTTCTCCTCGTTCTCTCCACATCTGAAACTCATATCCTCTTTGTCAATCTTTCCTCACGCTGTCTCTCCATGTTACCAAACCATTTCAATACACCCTCTTCTGCTCTCTCAGACACACTCTTTGTATTGCCACACATCTCTCTCACCTTTTCATTACTTTCTAGATCAAATCACTTTACAACATTTATGTCCTAAAACATCTCATTTTCAACACATCCACCCTCCTCCACACAACTCCATCTATAGCCCATGTATCACAACCGTATAACATTATTGGAACCAATATTCCTTCAAACACACCCCTTTTTGCTCTCCGAGATAACGCTCTCGCTTTCTACACATTCTTTAACACTTCTTCCAGTTTTTCTCCTTTCAATATCACCTCCCAATTTACTTGTCCCTCAGCCCTATTGAACCTAATATCCTTGCTCCTATTCACATTTTCTCTCAGCTTTCTTCTTTCACAGACTACCAAACTCAGTCACCAACGTCTGCAGCTTCTCACTTGAATCAGCAACCAGCGCTGTATCATCAGCGAACAACAACTGACTCACTTCCCAAGCCTTCTCATGCACATCAGACTGCATACTTGCCCCTTTCTCCAAAAGTCTTGCATTCACTTCCCTAACAATTCCACCCGTAAACAAGTTAAACAACCATGGAGATATCACTCACCTCTATCGCAAAACGCCATTTACTGGGAACCATATTACTTTCCGCTCCTCCTACTAGTACACATACTATACATCCCCGATAAAAAATTTTCACTGCTTCTAGCAAATCACCTCCCACACCAAATACCCTTAATACCTTCCACAAAGGATCTCTATCAACTATATCATATACCTTCTCCAGATCCACAAATGCTACATACAAATCCATCTGTTTTTCTAAGTATTTCTCACATACATTCTTCAAAGCAATCACCTGATCCACACATCCTTTACCACTTCTGAAACCACACCGCTCTTCCCCAATCTGATGCTCTGTACATGTCTTCACCCTCTCAATCAATACCCTCCCGTATAATTTCCCAGGAATACTCAACAAACTTATGTCTGTAAATTGAACTCACCTTTCTCCCCTATGCCTTTGAACAATGTCACTATGCATGCATTCCGCCAATCCTCAGGCACTTCAACATGAACCATACATAGACTGAATATCCTTACCAACCAGTCAACAACAGTCACCCTCTTTTTTAATAAATTCCACTGCAATAGGATCCAAACCCGCCGACTTGTCAGCTTTCCTTACCTTTTCTCTCTTTACAAAACCATTCTCTCTGACCCTCTCACTTCGCACACCACCTTGACCAAAAACACCCTATATCTGCCATCTCCATCATCAAAAATAAGAACAAACCTTCAAAATACTCACTACATCTGCTTTTTACTTCACCACTACTTGTTATTACCGCCCCATTAGCCCCCTCCACCGAAGTTCCCATTTGTCCTCTAGTCTTACGCATTTTATTTACTTCATTTCAAAACATCTTTTTATTCTCCCTAAAATTTAACGATACTCCATCAACCCCACTCTCATTTGCCCTCTTTTTTACCACTTGCAGCTTTTTCCTGACCTTCTGCCTCTTTCTTTTATACACATCCCAGTCATTTGCACTATTTCCCTGCAAAAATCGTCTAAATGCCTCTCTCTTTTCTTTCACTAACACTCTTACTTCTTCATCCCACCACTCACTACCCTTTCTAATCTGCCCACCTCCCACCTTTCTCATGCCACAAGTATATTTTGCTCAAGCCGTCACTGCTAAATACATCCCATTCCTACCCCACTCCCCTTTCGTCATGTGCTCTCATCTTTTTCTATTCTACACTCAATCTCTCCTGGTGCTTACTCATAGAAGTCTAATTTCGAAGCTCACTTACTCTACTTACTCTCCTCACCCTAATATTCTCTCTTCTTTTCTGAAAACCTCCACAAATCTTCACCTTTCCCTCCAATAGATAATGTTCAGACATCCCTCTAGATGCCTCTCTCACCACATTAACTTCCAAAAGTCTCTTTTTCACGCGCCTATACTTAACGCGGAATCCAATAACGCTCTCTTTCCATCTCTTCTACTTGCATACGTATCCTTATGTATATCTCTCTTGTGACACCAAGTATTCCCAAACACCAGTCCCTTTTCAGCACATAAATCTACAAGCTCTTCACAATTTCCATTTACAATATTGAATATCCCATGTACACCAATTATACCCTCAACTGCTGCATTCCTCTCCTTTGCATTCAAATCACCCGTCACTATAATCCGGTCTCATGCATCAAATCTGCTAACACACTCAGCTGCTCCTAAAACACTTACCTTTCATGATCTTTCTTCTCATGACCAGAGAGAGAGAGAGAGAGAGAGAGAGAGAGAGAGAGAGAGAGAGAGAGACCCTCATTATATGCAATAGAAACGTATCTAGCTATCATTCTAAAGTGAAAGTAAAGCGAAGAATATGTGATGAGAATGAAAAATAATATGGATAATGAGTAGTTGTAGTGGATTCTGAGTGGAACATAAGTCAACAGTCTAATGGGAGAGATATGTAAAAAGATACAGGTGTGGAAAAAATAAAAGTAGCAACCATCAGTGTAAATGGAACAAAGAAATGTTGGAGAAACAGAGACATTAGTCATCTACTGTAAATACAGAAAAGCCATCTCAACAAGAGGGAGAGGAAATGACGCTAGGAAAATGCTATACAGCTGAAATATGACATGACCGGGTATCGTGCAGAGAAAAGATAGTGAAGGAAAGGCTGGACATATTGGTTCGCACCTTCCATTTGTTATGTTCCAGAACAGGGAAGGAAAGTTATGGATGATGGGGACAGATGGGGACAATGTCGGTGTATATAGAGAAGATGAAAAAAAGAATAATTGATTGGAGAAGTACAACGAAATAGTTTAACTGAGGTGAGGGAAAAAGTGTGAGTTACGATAGTGAAGGACAGTGGGTTGAGAGTGAGGAACACGAAATCGTTTTGTATGGCTGGATATCAACTGGGTATTACTTACCTAACTCCAGAAGACATTATCTTATGCTGAAAACGGAAAGTGATGCGTAGTTAAGAACGACAGGGTAAATAGAATGAATACGTGCCTTTAGAAAATAGATTATTTGACACACTGTATGTAAGAGGAGTTGTGTCTTTTGACGAGAAAGAATCAGTAAAACACTGTCGCGATTTGTGCTACCTGCTGGGTACTTTGCAAATATCTAGCTATAACAGAAACAAATTACTCTGATGTTATAAAAAGTGGTGACGTAAGAGTTTAATGTGTATGATGACTTACATCTAAACCATAGAAAAATTACTAGAGACTCCAGGTCACTACTTAATCTCACTTGAAGGGAAGCCACAAGCACTGGAACGTTAGTGTTTAGCTCTTCATAGTCGTCTCTCTAATTGAGTTCAGAGTTCAAGTTTAGCTCACAGAGCATTCTAATCCAGTAGATTATGCTTACGAAAATGAATTCTTAAGATCCCTCTGCATCCCTCCACAGTTGCTGCACTAAGGAATCTAATTTAACGGTCTTAGTAACACAGAACTGAGATAATGTTCCAGTCCTCGTGGGAGTCTTGGAATGTTCTAATTTCATCAACTTTCCAGTAATTCTAAGAAAATCAGCTGAGCCTTAATCATACAGATAATCATTTACCTCGGTCATTAGGTGTAGTAATTAGATAATGGAAGAAGGAGAACGACAAAGAACATGAACAACAACGTTTATCACTGATCACGGAGCTTTGTCTCATATTTGGGGAAGAAAAAGAAATACAAGAACGGTTTACTTTCCTCACACCAATTTTTCAGGAGCAACAGCCATAAGAAATTTTACGATACAGTTTCAAGTGTAGGCACTGACCATCAACAACTTGACAAGGATTAAGCTTTTTTTCTTCCTTTCAAATTACCTCTCGTTTATTTCTACTTCGAGTCTGCTACCATCAAGATTTTTAGAACTAGGCTCTCAACAATAAATGTTAACTTCATGGCAAACTTAACAGTTTCCGTCCTCTCGTAAACTGTAAGATGGACAGTCCACCAGAAAACATGAAATGGCAATTCTAATCACTTGCAACCAGATGTGGAAAGCTCTTTGCAGTGCATTTAAAATGAAGCACAGTCTGCCACATAGCTTGCAGTTAATTTCCTTCCGCCGTTCACAACAAAATTCATGTGATCTGGTCACACATAGACCGTTCTGGCACGTACAACACCTTGATGATTACACGCACTTGATGATTCCAGAAAAATAGTTCTGGGATCACCTATCATAAGGATGCAGTATCTCAAAGCTTATTTTGTTCAGCTATAATGCTAGATGAAACATTGCAACTAAGAAAGCAAGTGCTCATACTCACCGCACACCATCTTTTATGCTTATCTAGCGGCATCAAAACGCAAATGAATACAGACAAAAGCGAATACAAATAATTATTAAGATAATAACCACAAAATGAAATTAGAGAACTGTGAAGGAAAAAATACTAAAGAGCTGTGAGAATCATAATGTCGGATTTGATTAAACCAATTAGAGAAACGAGAAAAACTGTTCTATCATGATTCACGCTGGAGAGTTACATACCTTTTTTGTACATAATCACTACTTTTTTAAATTACTAACTTTGTCGTTTGTATTATCAGTGTATTTGGTAGTAAAGTGTCACAATGAAAGTATACAACTACATAAAAAGAAATTTGATATATATATATATATATATATATATATATATATATATATATATATATATATATATATATATATATAATATTTTTTTCTTTTAAACTATTCGCCATTTCCCGCGTTAGCGAGGTAGCGTTAAGAACAGAGGACTGGGCCTTTGTGGAATATCCTCACCTGGCACTACGCTGTTCCTTCTTTTGGAAAATTAAAAAAAACGAGAGGGGAGGATTTCCAGCCCCCCGCTCCCTCCCCTTTTAGTCGCCTTCTACAACACGCAGGGAATACGTGGGAAGTATTCTTTCTCCCCTATCCCCAGGGATAATATATATATATATATATATATATATATATATATATATATATATATATATATATATATATATATATATATATATATATATATATATATATATATATATATATATATATATATATATACACATATATATATATACACACACACACATATATATATATATATATATATATATATATATATATATATATATACGAATAAAGTGCATATGAACGCGCACCTTCATAGAACATACAAAACTCCAACAGCCAGGATCGAACCCGGGACCCCTGTGCAAGAGGCAGGCATGCTAACCGCTAGGCTATAGGACTGTATAATAGGAAACAACTATTCGAAATACTAAGTACTCGAATACCCTTCGTCTCACAATGGTGAGCATGTGGTTAGCATGCCTGCCTCTCGCACAGGGGTCCCGGGTTCGATCTTGGCTGTTGGAGGTTTGTATGTTCTATGAAGGTGCGCGTTCATATGCACTTTATTCGTATTCATATACCTCCGCGTTGTACAGTTAGGTTCGGTAAAACGCTATCAGCTGGCTATGTGCGTCTGTTCGGAAATAACCGGTATAGACCCCGTTGCTCACCATTGTGAGACGAAGGGTATTCGAGTACTTAGTATTTCGAATAGTTGTTTCCTATTATACAGTCCCATAGCCTAGCGGTTAGCATGCCTGTCTCTTGCACAGGGGTCCCGGGTTCGATCCTGGCTGTTGGAGATTTGTATGTTCTATGAAGGTGCGTGTTCATATGCACTTTATTCGTATTCATATACCTCCGCGTTGTACAGTTAGGTTCGGTAAAACGCTATCAGCTGGCTATGTGCGTCTGTTCGGAAATAACCGGTATAGACCCCGAGATGAGAGAGATGTTCTGGAAGGAGGTAAATAAAGTGCGTAAGACAAGGGAGCAAATGGGAACTTCAGTGAAGGGCGCAAATGAAGAGGTGATAACAAGTAGTCGTGATGTGAGAAGGAGATGGAGTAAGTATTTTGAATGTTTGTTGAATGTGTTTGATGATAGAGTGGCAGATTTAGGGTGTTTTGGTCGAGGTGGTGTGCAAAGTGAGAGGGTTAGGGAAAATGATTTGGTAAACAGAGAAGAGGTAGTAAAAGCTTTGCGGAAGATGAAAGCCGGCAAGGCAGCAGGTTTGGATGGTATTGCAGTGGAATTTATTAAAAAAGGGGGTGACTGTATTATTGACTGGTTGGTAAGGTTATTTAATGTATGTATGACTCATGGTGAGGTGCCTGAGGATTGGCGGAATGCGTGCATAGTGCCATTGTACAAAGGCAAAGGGGATAAGAGTGAGTGCTCAAATTACAGAGGTATAAGTTTGTTGAGTATTCCTGGTAAATCATATGGGAGGGTATTGATTGAGAGGGTGAAGGCATGTACAGAGCATCAGATTGGGGAAGAGCAGTGTGGTTTCAGAAGTGGTACAGGATGTGTGGATCAGGTGTTTGCTTTTAAGAATGTATGTGAGAAATACTTAGAAAAGCAAATGGATTTGTATGTAGCATTTATGGATCTGGAGAAGGCATATGATAGAGTTGATAGAGATGCTCTGTGGAAGGTATTAAGAATATATGGTGTGGGAGGCAAGTTGTTAGAAGCAGTGAAAAGTTTTTATCGAGGATGTAAGGCATGTGTAGGTGTAGGAAGAGAGGAAAGTGATTGGTCCTCAGTGAATATATATATATATATATATGTATATATATATATATATATATATATATATATATATATATATATATATATATATATATATATATATATATATATATATATATATATATATATATATATGTATATATGTATATATATATATATATATATATATATATATATATATATATATATATTCTTATCTATTTTGCTTTACCTGCCTTTATTCAATCACATCGCCAACCCGACAAACATGAAAAAACAGCAGCGCTAGGAAGAGACAACAAAGGCGACATTCGTTTACACTCAGTATCTAGCTGTCATGTAATAATGCACCGAAACCACACTCCCTTTCCACATCCAGGCACCCCAAAAATATCCATGTTTACCCCAGACGAATCATGTGCCCTGGTTCAATCCATTGACAGCACGTCGACCCCGGTATACGACATCGTTCCAATTCACAATATTACTTGCACGCCTTTCACCCGCCTGCATGTTCAGGCCCGATCACTCAAAATATGTTACACTCCATCTTTCCACCTCCAATTTAGTCTCCCACTTGTCCTCGTTCCCTCCATCTCTGATACATATATCCTCTTGGTCAATCTTTCTTCACTTATTCTCTCCATGTGACCAAACCATTTCAAAACACCCTCTTCTGCTATGTCAAGCACACTTTTTTATTACCACACATCTCTCTTACCGTATTATTACTTACTCGATCAAACCACCTCACACCACATACTGTCCTGAAACATCTCATTTCCAGCACATCCACCCTCCTGCGCACAACTCTATCCATACCCCACACCTCGCAAACATGCAACATTGTTGGAACCACTATTCCTTCAAACACACCCATTTTTGCTTTACAAGATAATGTTCTCGAGTTCCACACATTCTTAAAGGCTCCCAGAATTTTCGCCCCCTCCACCACCCTATGATTCACTTCCGCTTCCATGGTTCCATCCGCTGCCAAATCCACTCCCAGATATCTAAAACACTTCACTTCCTCCAGTTTTTTTCCATTCAAACTTACCTCGCAATTCACTTGACCCTCTACCCGACTGTACCTAATAACATTGCTCTTATTCACATTTACTCTCAACTTTCTTCTTTCACACACTTTACCAAACTCAGTCACCAGCCTCTGCAGTTTCTCACATGAATCAGCCACCAGCACTGTATCATCGGCGAAAAACAACTGACTCACTTCCCAAGGTCTCTCATCCACAACAGACTCCATAGTTGCCCCTCTTTCCAAAACTCTTACATTCACCTCCCTAACAACCACATCCATAAACAAATTAAACAACCATGGAGACATCACACACCCCTTCCGCAAACCTACATTAACTGAGGACCAATCACTTTCCTCTCTTCCTACACGTACTCCTGCCTTACATCCTCGATGAAAACTTCTCACTTCTTCTAGCAACATGCCTCCCACACCATATATTTTTAGTACCTTCCACAAATCATTTCTATCAACTGTATGATAAGCCTTCTCCAGATCCATAAATGCTACATACAGATCCATTTGCTTTTCTAAGTATTTCTTATATACATTCTTCAAAGCAAACACCTGATCCACACATCCTCTACCACTTCTGAAACCACACTGCTCTTCCCTAATCTGATGCTCTGTACATGCCTTCACCATCCCATATAATTTCCCAGGAATACTCACCAAACTTATACCTCTGTAATTTGAGCACTCACCTCTGTCCCCTTTGCCTTTGCACAGTGGCACTATGCAAGCATTCCGTCAATCATCAGGCACCTTACCATGAATCATACGTACATTAACATCCTCACCAACCACTCAACAATACAGTCACCCAATTTTTTAATGAATTCCACTGCAATACCATCCACACCCGCTGCCTTACCGGCTTTCATATTCTGCAAAGCTTTTACTACCTCTTCTCTGTTTACCAAATAATTTTCCCCAACCCTCTCACTTTCCACACTACCTCGACCAAAACACCCTATATCTGCCACTTTATCATCAAACACATTCACAAACCTTCAAAATAATCACTCCATCTCATTTTCACATCACCACTACTTGTTATCACTTCTCCATTAGCACCCATCAATGAAGTTCCCATTTGTTCCTTTGTCTTACGCACTTTATTTACCTCTTTCCAAAACATATTTTTATTTTCCTTAAAATTTAATTATACTCTTTCACCCCAACTCTCATTTACCCTCTTTTTCACCTCTTGCACCTTTCTCTTGACCTTATGCCCCTTTCTTTTATACATCTACCACTCATTTGCATTATTTCCCTATAAAAATCGTCCAAATGCCTCTCTCTTTTCTTTCACTAATAATCTTACTTCTTCATCCCACCACTCACTACCCTTTCTAATCTGCCCACCTCCCACGCTTCTCATGCCTCAAGCATCTTTTGCGGAAGCCATCACTGCTTCCCTAAATACATCCCATTCCTCCCCCACTCCCCTTACCTCCTCTGTTCTCACCTTTTTCCATTTTGTACTCAGTCTCCCCTGGTACTTCCTCACATAAGTGTCCTTCCCAAGCTCACTAACTCTCACCACTCTCTTCGCCTCAACGTTCCCACTTATTTTCTGAAAACCTCTACAAATCTTCACCTTCGCCACCACAAGATGCCCTGGTTCAATCCATTGACAGCACGTCGACCCCTGTATACCACAACGTTCCAATTCACAATATTCCTTGCACACCTGTCATTCTCCTGCATGTTCAGGCCCGATCACTCAAAATATGTCACACTCCATCTTTCCACCTCAAATTTAGCCTCCCACTTCTCCTCGTTCCCTCCATCTCTGACACATATATCCTCTTGGTCAATCTTTCCTCACTCATTCTCTCCTTGTGACCAAACCATTTCAAAACACCCCCTTCTGCTCTGTCAAGCACACTCTTTTTATTACCACACATCTCTCTTACACTATTATTACTTACTCGATCAAACCACCTCACACCACATACTGTCCTGAAACATCTCATTTCCAGCACATCCACCCTCCTGCGAACACTATCCATATCCCACACCTCGCAGCCATAGAACATTGTTGGAACCACTATTCCTTCAAACATACCCATTTTTGCTTTCCGAGATAATGTTCTCGAGTTCCACACATTCTTGAAGGCTTCCAGAATTTTCGCCTCCTCCACGACCCTATGATTCACTTCCGCTTCCATGGTTCCATCCGCTGCCAAATCCACTCCCAGATATCAAAAATACTTCACTTCATCCGGTTTTTCTCCATTCAAACTTACCTCCCAATTCACTTGACCCTCAACCCGACTATACCTAATAACCTTGCTCTTATTCACATTTACTCTTAACTTTCTTCTTTCACACACTTTACCAAACTCAGTCACCAGCCTTTGCAGTTTCTCACATGAATCAGCCACCAGCGCTGTATCATCAGCGAACAACAACTGACTCACTTCCCAAGCTCTCTCATCCCCAACAGACTTCATACTCGCCCCTCTTTCCAAAACTCTTGCATTCACCTCCCTAACAACCCCATCCATAAACAAATTAAACAACCATGGAGACATCACACACCCCTGCCGCAAACCTACATTCACTGAGAACCAATCACTTTCCTCTCTTCCTACACGTACACATGCCTTACATCCTCGATAAAAACTTTTCACTGCTTCTAACAACTTTCCTCCCACACCATATATTCTTAATACCTTCCACAGAGCATCTCTATCAACTCTATCATATGCCTTATCCAGATCCATAAATGGTACATACAAATCCATTTGCTTTTCTAAGTATTTCTCACATACATTCTTCAAAGCAAACACCTGATATACACATCCTCTACATCTTCTGAAACCACACTGCTCTTCCCTAATCTGATGCTCTGTACATGCCGTCACCCTCCCATATTATTTCCCAGGAATACTCAACAAACTTATACCTCTGTACTTTGAGCTCTCACCTCTGTCCCCTTTGCCTTTGTACAGTGGCACTATGCAAGCATTCCGCCAATCATCAGGCACCTTACCATGAATCATACATACACTAAATACCCTTACCAACAACTCAACAATACAGTCACTCAATTTTTTAATGAATTCCACTGCAATACCATCCATACCCGCTGCCTTACCGGCTTTCATCTTCTGCAAAGCTTTTACTACCTCTTCTCTGTTTACCAAATCATTTTCCCCAACCCACTCACTCTGCACACCACCTCGACCAAAACACCCTATATCTGCCACTTTCATCAAAAGCATTCAACAAACCTTCAAAATACTCACTCCATCTCATTTTCATATCACCACTACTTGTTATCACCTCCCCATTAGCACCCTTCACTGAAGTTCCCATTTGTTCCCTTATCTTACTCACTTTATTTATCTATTTCCAAAACATATTTTTATTTTCCTTAAGATTTAATGATACTCTCTCACCCCAACTCTCATTTACCCTCTTTTTCACCTCTTGCACCTTCCTCTTGACCTCCTGCCTTTTTCGTTTATACATCTACCACTCATTTGCATTATTTCCATGCAAAAATCGTCCAAATGCCTCTCTCTTCTCTTTCGCTGATAATCTTACTTCTTCATCTCACCACTCACTACCCTTTCTCATCTGCCCAGCTCCCACGCTTCTCATGCCACAAGCATCTTTTGCGCAACCCATCACTGCTTCCCTAAATACATCCCATTCCTCCCCCACTCCCCTTACCTCCTTTGTTCTCACCTTTTTCCATTCTGTACTCAGTCTCTCCTGGTACTTCCTCAAACAATTCTCCTTCCCAAGCTCACTTACTCTCACCACTCTCTTCCTCCCAACATTCCCTCTTCTTTTCTTAAAAACCTCTACAAATCTTCACCTTCGTCTCCACAAGATAATGATCAGACATCCCTAGAGTTGCACCTCTCAGCACATTAACATCGAAAAGTCTTTCTTTCGCGCGCCAAGCAATTAACACGTAATCCAGTAAAGCTCTCTGGCCATCTCTCCTACTCACATAAATATAGTTATGTATATCTCTCTTTTTATAGCAGTTATTCTCAATCATCAGTTCTTTTCAACACATAAATCTAGAAGCTCTTCACCATTTCCATTTACAAAACTGAACATCCCACATATACCAATTATTCTCTCAACAGCCACATTACTCACCTTTGCATTCAAATTACCCATCACTATAACCCGGTCTCGTGCATCAAAACCACTAACACACTCATTCAGCTGCTCCCAGAAAACTTGCCTCTAATGATCTTTCTTCTCATGCCAAGGTGCATATGCACCAATAATCACCCATCTCTCTCCATCAACTTTCAGTTTTAACCATATTATTTTAGAGTTTACTTTCTTACACTATATCCCATATCCCCACGACCCCTGTTTTAGGAGTAGTGCAACTCCTTCCCTTGCTCTTGTCATCTCACTAACCCCTGACTTTCCTCCCGAGACACTTCCAAACCACTCTTCCCCTTTACTCTTGAACTTCGTTTAACTCAGAGCAAAAACATCTAGGTTCCTTTCCTCATACTTACTATCTATCTCTTCTTTTTTCGCATCTTGTTTACATCCAAACACATTTAGACACCCCAATCTGAGCCTTCGGGGAGGATGAACACTGCCCAAGTGATTCCTTCTGTTTCCCCATTTAGAAAGTTAAAATACAAGGAGGGGAGAGTTTTTAGCCCCCCGCTCCCGTCCACTTTAGTTGCCTTTTACGACACGTGAGGATTGCGTAGGAGGTATTCTTTCTCCCCTATCCCCATGGATATATATATATATATATATATATATATATATATATATATATAATATATATATATATATATATATATATATATATATATATATATATATTTATATATATATAATTTGGTCTCCCTCTTCTCCTCGTTCCCTCCACTTCCGACACATATATCCTCTTGGTCAATTTTTCCTCACTCATTCTCTCTATGTCACCAAACCATTTCAAAACACCCTCTTCTGCTCTCTCAACCACGCTCTTTTTATTTCCACACATCTCTCTTACCCTTACGTTACTTACTCGATCAAACCACCTCACACCACACATTGTCCTCAAACATCTCATTTCCAGCACATCCATCCTCCTGGCCACAACTCTATCCATAGTCCACGCCTCGCAACCATACAACATTGTTGGAACCACTATTCCTTCAAACATACCCATTTTTGCTTTCCGAGATAATGTTCTCGACTTCCACACATTCTTCAAGGCTCCCAAAATTTTCGCCCCCTCCCCAACCCTATGATCCACTTCCGCTTCCATGGTTCCATCCGCTGCCAGATCCACTCCCAGATATCTAAAACACTTCAATTCCTCCAGTTTTTCTCCATTCAAACTCACCTCCCAATTGAATTGACCCTCAACCCTACTGTACCTAATAACCTTGCTCTTATTCACATTTACTCTTAACTTTCTTCTTTCACACACTTTACCAAACTCAGTCACCAGCTTCGGCAGTTTCTCACATGAATCAGCCACCAGCGCTGTATCATCAGCGAACAACAACTGACTCACTTCCCAAGCTCTCTCATCTCCAACAGACTTCATACTTGTCCCTCTTTCCAAAACTCTTGCATTCACCTCCCTAACAACCCCATCCATAAACAAATTAAACAACAATGGAGACATCACACACCCCTGCCGCAAACCTACATTCACTGAGAACCAATCACTTTCCTCTCTTCCTACACGTACACCTGCCTTACATCCTCGATAAAAACTTTTCACTGCTTCTAACAACTTGCCTCCCACACCATATATTCTCAATACCTTCCACATATATATACATATATATATATATATATATACATATATATGTATATATATATATATATATATATATATATATATATATATATATATATATATATATATATATATATATATATATATATATATATATATATATATATATATATATATAAGTATATATATATATATATATATATATATATATATATATATATATATATATATATATATATATATTTATGTATATTTATTATCTATTTTGCTTTGTCGCCGTCTCCCGCGTTTGCGAGGTACCCCAAGGACGAAAGAAATGGCCCAACCCACCCCTATACACATGCATATAGATATACATCCACACACGCAAATATACATACCTATACATCTCAATGTACACATATATATACACACACAGACATATACATATATACACATGTACATAATTCATACTGTCTACCTTTATTTATTCTCATCGCCACCTCGCCACACATGGAATAACATCCCCCTCCTCCCTCATGTGTGCGAGGTAGCGCTAGAAAAAGACAACAAAGGCCACATTCGTTCACACTAAGTCTCTATCTGTCATGTAATAATGCCCGAAAACACAGCTCCCTTTCCACATCTAGGCAACACAGAACTTTCCATGGTTTACCCAGACTTCATATGCCCTGATTCAATCCATTAACAGCACGTCGACCCCGGTATACCACATGGATCAAATTCACTCTATTCCCTGCCCGCCTTTCACCCTCCTGCATGTTCAGGCCCCGATCACACAAAATCTTTTTTACTCTATCTTTCCACCTCCAATTTGGTCTCCCACTTCTCTTCGTTCCCTCCACCTCCGACACATATATCCTCTTGGTCAATCTTTCCTCATTCATTCTCTCCATGCGACCAAACCATTTCAAAACACCCTCTTCTGCTCTCTCAACCACGCTCTTTTTATTTCCACACATCTCTCATACCCTTACATTACTTACTTGATCAAACCACTTCACACCACATATTGTCCTCAAACATCTCATTTCCAGCACATCCACCATCCTACGCACAACTCTATTCATAGCCCACGCTTCGCAACCATAGAGAATTGTTGGAACCACGATTCCTTCAAACATACCCAATTTTGCTTTCCGAGATAATGTTCTCGACTTCCAAACATTCTTCAAGGCTCCCAGGATTCTCGCCCCCTCCCCCACCCTATGATTCACTTCCGCTTCCATGGTCCCATCCGCTGCCAGATCCACTCCCAGATATCTAAAACACTTTACTTCTTCCAGTTTTTCTACATTAAAACTTACCTCTTAATTGACTTGAATCTCAACCCTACTGTACCTAATAACCTTGCTCTTATTCATATTACTCTTAACTTTCTTTTTTCACACACTTTATCAAACTGAGTCACCAGCTTCTGCAGTTTCTCTCATGAATCAGCCACCAGCGCTGTATCATCAGCGAACAACAACTGACTCACTTCCCAAGCTCTCTCATCCACAACAGACTTCATACTTGCCCCTCTTTCCAAATCTCTTGCATTCACCTCCCTAACAACACCATCCATAAATAAATTAAACAACCATGGAGACATCACACACCCCTGCCGCAAACCTGCATTCACTGAGAAGGAATCACTTTCCTCTCTTCCTACACGTACACATGACTTACATCTTCGTTAAAAACTTTTCACTGCTTCTAACAACTTGCCTGACACACCATATACTCTTGATACCTTCCATAGAGCATCTCTATCAACTCTATCTAATACCTTCTCCAGATCCATAAATGCTACATACAAATCCATTTGCTTTTCTAAGTATTTCTCACATACATTTTTCAAAGCAAACACCTGATCCACACATCCTCTACCACTTCTGAGACCACACTGCTCTTCCCCAATCTGATGCTCTGTACATGCCTTCACCCTCTCAATCAATACCCTCCCATATGATTTACCAGGAATACTCAACAAACTTATATCTCTGTAATTTGAGCACTCACTCTTTTCCTCTTTGCCTTTGTACAATGGCACTATGCAAGGAATCCGGTAATCCTCAGGCACCTCACCATGAATCATACATACATTAAATAACCTTACCAACCAGTCAACAATACAGTCACCCTCTTTTTTGATAAATTCCACTGCAATACCATCCAAACCTGCTGCCTTGCCGGCTTTCATCTTCCGCAAAACTTTTACTACCTCTTCTCTTTTTACCAAATCATTTTCCCTAACCCTCTCACTTTGCACACCACCTCGACAAAACACCCTATATCTGCCACTCTATCATCAAACACATTCAACAAACCTTCAAAATATTAACTCCATCTCCATCTTACATCACCACTACTTGTTATCACATCCCCATTAGCCCCCTTCACTGAAGTTCCCATTTGCTCCATTTTCTTACGCACTTTATTTACCTCCTTCCAAAACATCTTTTTATTCTCCCTAAAATTTAATGATACTCTCTCACCCCAACTCTCATTTGCCCTCTTTTTCACCTCTTGCACCTTTCTCTTGAACTCCTGCCTCTTTCTTTTATACGTCTCCCACTCATTTGCATTTTTTCCCTGCAAAAGTCGTCCAATTGCCTCTCTCTTCTCTTTCACTAATAATATCACTTCTTCATCCCACCACTCACTACCCTTTCTAATGAACCCACCTCCCACGCTTCTCATGCCACAAGCATCTTTTGCGCAAGCCATCATTGCTTCCCTAAATACATCCCATTCCTCTCCCACTCCCCTTACCTCCTTTGTTCTCACCTTTATCCATTCTGTACTCAGTCTCTCCTGGTACTTCCTCACACAAGTCTCCTTCCCAAGCTAACTTACTCTCACCACCCTCTTCACCCCAATATTCTCTCTTCTTTTCTGAAAACCCCTACAAATCTTCACCTTCGCCTCCAGAAGATGTGGCGTGCATTCAAAATCCTTTGTTCCTTTGTCCGCGAGAGCATCGAACGCACTTGACGACATACCGTAGCTGTTCCAATGGTTGGACCTGACGCCGTTGACCTGACGCCCTTGACCTGACGTTTGGGTACTAGAGGACCGGTCAAGATATGGGTCAAAACATAATTAATAAGGCAATTAAGACGTTCAGGGAGGGTGAGATACGAGCCGATAGCAGCCGCTCCCTACACCCAGGCACGCCATACACAGAGATACACCAAGACACATATACGAACTTGTGGACACAAACACACGTGTTCGTAACAATACATATATATATATATATATATATATATATATATATATATATATATATATATTGACGGAACACTTTAACACTTAACGGAATCTCTTTCCTTGATTCATTAATCATGTCGTTGATCAGTGTTGACAATACCGCTCAATCATTAATGTCGGCCGAAGTCTCGATCCTTCCCCATATCCCTAGTGATGTTAATGTTGATCTCAATTATTGGCGAAAGCAGTTAGAGATAGCTAAGGTCAATGCACAAGTGGAGAAGAAGAAGACTGAACAAGCTAGGTTAGCTCTCGAACGTGAAAGATTTAGACTGAACGCTTCACCATCAGGACCAGAGTCGTCCCAATTGGGTAACTTACATCTCGTACCGAAGTTCAGTGAACTTGACGTGGGCAGACGTTCAAAGGGCTACGACGGCAGAGGGAGGACCAATGGTTATGTAATCCCACCTGAATCTGCTACCTTGCCGGTAACTCATAGAAGTCAGGGGAAATACTCCAAAAGAGTTAAGAGTTGTTTTTATTGTGGCAAGGCTGGGCACCAAGTGAAGGATTGCTGGGCTCGAGCGAAGGAATCCAGAGACCTTACTAAAAGTAGGCCGGTAAGTCTCTTCTCAGCTTTAGATCCACTTAATGAAGTAGGTAAGGCTATCCCTGCTCTTAGGAAAGTGAGGGGTTGCGAGAGTGTTGATCAATCGGGAGTTAAGGATCCGTTCTGTGGGAACTACACTGCGTTCCTGTCTGAGGGTTGTGTTAGTAGATGTGGTGTACGACGAAAAGAAACCGTATCACGGGATTCTGATGCGCTGCAGTCCCCGATGTTGGATGGCTTGGTGCCGCGAGAAGAGTTTGGAGACCGAGTCTTGCCAGATGGGCAATCGATTTCCAAGGAAGCTCCACCAGTTGATGTGAGAGTAGGAACAGATCTCTTCACGGACCATGCCCTTAAAGGGACTGTAGATAAGTTACCTGTCTTAGACGTGGACTTTGTGTTAGGCAGTGACCTAGCGGGTGGGAAGATGAACCCAGTGCCGGTGTTGCCTACGGGCCCGGTGGAGTCCAAGGAGGCAGTACAGCTTGAGGAAGAGGTATCGGACCTATACCCCGTGTGCGCATCTACCCGGTCCATGTCCGCTACGAAAGTAGGTTGCAAGCCCCAGGAGACAGAGCGTGAGGCGGGAAAACTACAGTCACTGCCCGAGAGTGAGACCAGCGAGAGGAAGCTTTGTGATACCCTCTCCCCTGGTATAGACGCCGTTGAGACAGTGGACTTGAAGACTCTCCATGAGAGTGAGGCCAGCGAGAGGAAGCTATGTGATACCCTCTCCCCTGGTGTAGACTCCGTTAAGACGGAAGAATTGAAGTCTCTCCCTACGAGTGAGTCTAGTGAGAGGGAGCTGTGTGATACCCTCTCCCCTGGTGTAGACTCCGTTGAGACTGAGTATTTGTCTCGCTCCCATTTAAGAGAGAAGACTCTCCATGAGAATGAAATTAGTGAGGAGAAGCTGTCTGATACCTCCCGTGCTGATTTCGAGTCCGAACAAGAATCAGTGGGTGAGACTGAGGTTTTGTCTCGCTCCCATTCAAGAGAGAAGACTCTCCCTGAGGATAAGATTAGTGAGGAGAAGCTGTGTGATACCTCCTGTGCTGGTTACGAGTCCGTACAAGAATCAGCGGGTGAGACTGAGGATTTGTCTCGCACACATTCAAGAGAGACCCAGGAACGGAGGACAATATGGCCTGACAAACGGTCTCGTTTAAGAAGGTTTGAGGCGGGCGACGAGGTGTTGCGTCAACTACCACAACCAGGGCAACCCTTGGCTGCCCGGTTTCAGGGTCCCTACGCCATTATCTGGAGTGTAGGAGACTCCAATTACCTTGTCTCTATCCCCGATAGGCGCAGAGGTCAGAGATTATGCCACGTCAACATGCCTGAGCCATGTTTCAGTCGTGATCCTCCCCCCCTGGAACTGACGGTGCCAGTCTGCATCATCCAACGTCCAGCGGCAGCCGTGTGTAATGAAGTCGACGAAGTAGCTGCGAGAGTCTCGCAGACCTGGGACCCGGGCGGAGGCGTGAGAGAACTGAAGTGTTACTTGGACATGGTTGGGTACTATAGGATGCTCATTGTAAATTTTGCAACACTCGCAACTCCTCTGACAGATTTATTGAAGAATGATATCAGATGTTTGGAATGAGCAGTGTGAGACAGTCTCTCTCATCAATTAGGAACCCTACTTTTTTTAACTGTTATGTTTTGCAGGCTCCAACCAGGTTAGCTGTGAATGCCAGCGATGCTGACGCTGGTGAGGTCCTCATGCAGGAGGACAGAGAGAAGGTTGAGCCCAAACAGATAGCCCCACTATGGAAAAGGCACGTTTGTCTGTTATTTGTGTTTTAACACTTTATATATTTGTGTCCTTCAGGCAATCAGTTTAGTGTACTGACTACCAACCCTTCAAAACGTTAACAAGTTACGGGATCGGAGTCAGAAATTAATCAGGTGGGCCTTGTTTCTTTCAACAGTATAATTTAGACATTCACCATATTGCTGGCGCATATAATGTGTTGGCTGATTGTTTATCCAGCTCTTAACGCTAGAAAATTCCTCTTCTAGGAATTTTCTCCTTTAAGGAGGGGGGTGTTACGAACACGTGTGTTTGTGTCCACATGTTCGTATATTTGTCTTGGTGTACCGCTGTGTATGGCGTGCCTGGGTGTAGGGAGTGGCTGCTATCGGCCCGTATCTCACCCTCCCTGACCGTGTAAATTGCCTTAGTAATTATGTTTTGACCCAGATCTTGACCGGTCCTCTAGCACCCAAACGTCAGGTCAAGGGCGTCAGGTCAACGGCGTCAGGTCCAACCATGAGAACAGCTACGGTATGTCGTCACGTGCATTCGCTGCTCTCGCGGACAAAGGAACAAAGGATTTTGAATGCACGCCACATATGTAGGCCGGACCTTAGGCCTCCTTCAACCAATCAGGTTAAGGAGAGGGCGTGACAATCAGTCTCTTGACCTATCAACGGCAATTGTGTCATTCTGACCCATAGTAGAATTAGGTGTCGGGTCGAGGCGTGGCTAGCTGTTCCTGCCTTGCTGGTCATTCAGATAAAAGCTCAGACGATCGTCTGAGACGTTGATTCCTTCAGCAGTCCCGAGCCCAGCAAGGTAATGTAGGCTCTCCCTGTCTCGAACCCCGTAGCCACCGCTGCCCTAGGTTGTAAGATATTTACTGTGTCACGTCAAGCTTAACTAAGTGTAACGATATGTTTACGTTTGCGAGGTAGCAACGATGATGTTTATTGTGTCACATCAGGTTAGCTAAGTGTAACGATTATGTTTACTGTGTCACGTCAGGTCTAACTAAATATAATGCTATCGAACAAAGTGTCAAAGGAAAGAGATCTCCTGGTTTGAAATCTTATCTGGAATGTTAACTCATGTTCATTGTTAAACTCAGTTCAGTGTTAACGTAAATGACTCGTGACTGATTTATGTGTTCACCTTGCACATTTGAATTCTATTCATTATAAGTAATTCTAAACTTGATGTTTGTTTTAATCCTAAAACGTTAAGATAGCGTTATCCTGAGTTGTGCAATATTACAAATCTACCGTCCTTGCAAAGACAAGGATCATTGTAGTATTTTGTAACAAATATATGTTACTAGTGACCTTGCTCGAATAAGCCCACCGAGTTCGTAACAATATATATATATATATATATATATATATATATATATATATATATATATATATATATATATATATATATATATATATATATATATATATTTTTTTTTTTTTTTCTTTGCTTTGTCGCTGTCTTCCGCGTTTGCGAGGTAGCGCAAGGAAACAGACGAAAGAAATGGCCCAACCCACCCCCATACACTTGTATATACATACGTCCACACACGCAAATGTACATACCTACACAGTTTTCCATGGTTTACCCCAGACGCTTCACATGCCCCGATTCAATCCACTGACAGCACGTCAACCCCGGTATACCATATCGCTCCAATTCACTCTATTCCTTGCCCTCCTTTCACCCTCCTGCATGTTCAGGCCCCGATCACACAAAATCTTTTTATCTCCATCTTTCCACCTCCAATTTGGTCTCCCTCTTCTCCTCGTTCCCTCCACCTCCGACACCTATATCCTCTTGGTCAATCTTTCCTCACTCATTCTCTACATGTGCCCAAACCACTTCAAAACACCCTCTTCTGCTCTCTCAACCACGCTCTTTTCATTTCCACACATCTCTCTTACACTTACGTTACTTACTCGATCAAACCACCTCACACCACACATTGTCCTCAAACATCTCATTTCCAGCACATCCATCCTCCTGCGCACAACTCTATCCATAGCCCACGCCTCGCAACCATACAACATTGTTGGAACCACTATTCCTTCAAACATACCCATTTTTGCTTTCCGAGATAATGTTCTCGACTTCCAAACATTCTTCAAGGCTCCCAGAATTATCGCCCCCTCCCCCACCCTATGATCCACTTCCGCTTCCATGGTTCCATCCGCTGCCATATCCACTCCCAGATATCTAAAACACTTCACTTCCCCCAGTTTTTCTACATTCAAACTCACCTCCCAATTGAATTGACCCTCAACCCTACTGTACCTAATAACTTTGTTCTTATTCACATTTACTCTTAACTTTCTTCTTCCACACACTTTACCAAACTAAGTCACCAGCTTCTGCAGTTTCTCACATGAATCAGCCACCAGCGCTGTATCATCAGCGAACAACAACTGACTCACTTCCCAAGCTCTCTCATCCCCAACAGACTTCATACTTGCCCCTCTCTCCAAAACTCTTGCATTCACCTCCCTAACAACCCCATCCATAAACAAATTAAACAACCATGGAGACATCACACACCCCTGCCGCAAACCTACATTCACTGAGAACCAATCACTTTCCTCTCTTCCTACACGTACACATGCCTTACATCCTCGATAAAAACTTTTCACTGCTTCTAACAACTTGCCTCCCACACCATATATTCTTAATACCTTCCACAGAGCATCTCTATCAACTCTATCATATGCCTTCTCCAGATCCATAAATGCTACATACAAATCCATTTGCTTTTCTAAGTATTTCTCACTTACATTCTTCAAAGCAAACACCTGATCCACACATCCTCTACCACTTCTGAAACCACACTGCTCTTCCCCAATCTGATGCTCTGTACATGCCTTCACCCTCTCAATCAATACCCTTCCATATAATTTGCCAGGAATACTCAACAAACTTATACCTCTGTAATTTGAGCACTCACTCTTATCCCCTTTGCCTTTGTACAATGGCACTATGCACGCATTCCGCCAATCCTCAGGCACCTCACCATGAGTCATACAATCATTAAATAACCTTACCAACCAGTCAACAATACAGTCACCCCCTTTTTTAATAAATTCCACTACAATACCATCCAAACATGCTGTCTTGCCGGCTTTCATCTTCCGCAAAGCTTTTACTACCTCTTCTCTGTTTACCAACTCATTTTCCCTAACCCTCGCACTTTGCACACCACCTCGACCAAAACACCCTATATCTGCCACTCTATCATCAAACACATTCAACAAACCTTCGAAATACTCACTCAATCTCCTTCTCACATCACCACTACTTGTTATCACCTCCCCATTTGCGCCCTTCACTGAAGTTCCCATTTGCTCCCTTGTCTTACGCACTTTATTTACCTCCTTCCAGAACATCTTTTTATTCTCCCTAAAATTTAATGATACTCTCTCACCCAACTCTCATTTGCCCTTTTTTTCACCTCTTCCACCTTTCTCTTGACCTCCTGTCTCTTTCTTTTATACGTCTCCCACTCAATTTCATTTTTTCTCTGCAAAAATCGTCCAAATGCCTCTCTCTTCTCTTTCAGTAATACTCTTACTTCTTCATCCCACCACTCACTAACCTTTCTAATCAACCCACCTCCAACTCTTCTCATGCCACAAGCATCTTTTGCGCAATCCATCACTGATTCCCTAAATACATCCCATTCCTCCCCCACTCCCCTTACTTCCATTGTTCTCACCTTTTTCCATTCTGTACTCAGTCTCTCCTGGTACTGCCTCACACAAGTCTCCTTCCCAAGCTCACTTACTCTCACCACCCTCTTCACCCCAACATTCACTCTTCTTTTCTGAAAACCCATACAAATCTTCACCTTAGCCTCCACAAGATAATGATCAGACATCCCTCTAGTTGCACCTCTCAGCAAAAGTCTCTCTTTCGCGCACCTGTCAATTAACACGTAATCCAATAACGCTCTCTGGCCATCTCTCCTACTTACATAAGTATACTTATGTATATATCGCTTTTTAAACCAGGTATTCCCAATCATCAGTCCTTTTTCAGCACATAAATCTACAAGCTCTTCACCATTTCCATTTACAACTCTGAACACCCCATGTATACCAATTATTCCCTCAACTGCCACATTACTCACCTTTGCATTCAAATCACCCAACAGTATAACCCGGTCTCGTGCATCAAAACCACTAACACACTCATTCAGCTGCTCCCAAAACACTTGCCTCTCATGATCTTTCTTCTCATGCCCAGGTGCATATGCACCAATATTCACCCATCTCTCTCCATCAACTTTCAGTTTTACCCATCTTAATCGAGAATTTACTTTCTTACATTCTATCACATGCTTCCACAACTCCTGTTTCAGGAGTACTGCTACTCCTTCCCTTGCTCTTGTCCTCTCACTAACCCCTGACTTTACTCCCAAGACATTCCCAAACCACTCTTCCCCTTTACCCTTGAGCTTCGTTTCACTCAGAGCCAAAACATCCAGGTTCCTTCCCTCAAACATACTACCTAATTCTTTCTTTTCACTCCTGGTTTCATCCACACACATTTAGGCCCCCTTTCTGAGCCTTCCGAGGAGATGAGCATCCCGCGTGACTCCTTCATCTGTTTCCATTTTAGAAATTTAAAAAAAATAAAGGAGGGAGGATTTCTGGCCCCCTCCGTGCCCTCTAGTCTTTCTACGCACGCGATGAAGCGTGGGAAGTATTCTTTCACCCTATCCCCAGGGATAATATACATATATATATAAAACACATACACACACATACACACACACACTCACATATACACACACACACACATACATATATATACATATATATATATATATATAAAATATATATCTATATATATATATATATATATATATATATGTATATATATATATATAGTGGCGATATAGGGTGTTTTGGTCGAGGTGGTGTGCAAAGTGAGAGGGTTAGGGAAAATGATTTGGTAAACAGAGAAGAGGTAGTAAAAGCTTTGCGGAAGATGAAAGCCGGCAAGGCAGCAGGTTTGGATGGTATTGCAGTGGAATTTATTAAGAAAGGGGGTGACTGTATTGTTGACTGGTTGGTAAGGTTATTTAATGTATGTATGACTCATGGTGAGGTGCCTGAGGATTGGCGGAATGCGTGCATAGTGCCATTGTACAAAGGCAAAGGGGATAAGAGTGAGTGCTCAAATTACAGAGGTATAAGTTTGTTGAGTATTCCTGGTAAATTATATGGGAGGGTATTGATTGAGAGGGTGAAGGCATGTACAGAGCATCAGATTGGGGAAGAGCAGTGCGGTTTCAGAAGTGGTAGAGGATGTGTGGATCAGGTGTTTGCTTTGAAGAATGTATGTGAGAAATACTTAGAAAAGCAAATGGATTTGTATGTAGCATTTATGGATCTGGAGAAGGCATATGATAGAGTTGATAGAGATGCTCTGTGGAAGGTATTAAGAATATATGGTGTGGGAGGCAAGTTGTTAGAAGCAGTGAAAAGTTTTTATCGAGGATGTAAGGCATGTGTACGTGTAGGAAGAGAGGAAAGTGATTGGTTCTCAGTGAATGTAGGTTTGCGGCAGGGGTGTGTGATGTCTCCATGGTTGTTTAATTTGTTTATGGATGGGGTTGTAAGGGAGGTAAATGCAAGAGTCCTGGAAAGAGGGGCAAGTATGAAGTCTGTTGGGGATGAGAGAGCTTGGGAAGTGAGTCAGTTGTTGTTCGCTGATGATACAGCGCTGGTGGCTGATTCATGTGAGAAACTGCAGAAGCTGGTGACTGAGTTTGGTAAAGTGTGTGGAAGAAGAAAGTTGAGAGTAAATGTGAATAAGAGCAAGGTTATTAGGTACAGTAGGGGTGAGGGTCAAGTCAATTGGGAGGTGAGTTTGAATGGAGAAAAACTGGAGGAAGTGAAGTGTTTTAGATATCTGGGAGTGGATCTGTCAGCGGATGGAACCATGGAAGCGGAAGTGGATCATAGGGTGGGGGAGGGGGCGAAAATTTTGGGAGCCTTGAAAAATGTGTGGAAGTCGAGAACATTATCTCGGAAAGCAAAAATGGGTATGTTTGAGGGAATAGTGGTTCCAACAATGTTGTATGGTTGCGAGGCGTGGGCTATGGATAGAGATGTGCGCAGGAGGATGGATGTGCTGGAAATGAGATGTTTGAGGACAATGTGTGGTGTGAGGTGGTTTGATCGAGTAAGTAACGTAAGGGTAAGAGAGATGTGTGGAAATAAAAAGAGCGTGGTTGAGAGAGCAGAAGAGGGTGTTTTGAAATGGTTTGGGCACATGGAGAGAATGAGTGAGGAGAGATTGACCAAGAGGATATATGTGTCGGAGGTGGAGGGAACGAGGAGAAGAGGGAGACCAAATTGGAGGTGGAAAGATGGAGTGAAAAAGATTTTGTGTGATCGGGGCCTGAACATGCAGGAGGGTGAAAGGAGGGCAAGAAATAGAGTGAATTGGAGTCATGTGGTATACCGGGGTTGACGTGCTGTCAGTGGATTGAAGCAAGGCATGTGAAGCGTCCTGGGTAAACCATGGAAGGCTGTGTAGGTATGTATATTTGCGTGTGTGGACGTGTGTATGTACATGTGTCTGGGGGGGGGGGGGTTGGGCCATTTCTTTCGTCTGTTTCCTTGCGCTACCTCGCAAACGCGGGAGACAGCGACAAAGTATAAAAAAAAAAAAAAAAAAAAAAAAATATATATATACATATATATATATATATATATATATATATATTTATATATTATATATATATATATATATATAATATATATATATATATTAATATATAAATATATAATATATATCATTAAAAGGGAGAACTAAAAGATTCTTGGTGTCAATGGGAGGTTTGGGCTCAACTCTATAAAATGATTTCTTTGCTAACTTAAGGGATTTATCATGAAAGATCTAGGGTACTTTAACCTAGAATCCAATAGAATATATCTTCTCAAACTCATCATCAATAAACTCTGGACTGCAAAAACGTAATGCCCTAAGGAAATTAGATTGAAATGATGAATCTTTAACTCTGTCATGTTCAGATGAGTAATAATGGATATATGAGCATACATTGGTGGGTTTTCTGTATATGCTAAACTTAAACTTGTTTCCTTTTCTATGGATCGTGCAATCTAAAGATGGTAACATACCATTATTTTCATTTTCTACAGTAGATTTGATGGAAGG
>NC_092226.1:59067039-59225561 GCF_036320965.1 Panulirus ornatus
TCATCTTCCGCAAAGCTTTTACTACCTCTTCTCTGTTTACCAATCATTTTCCCTAACCCTCTCACTTTGCACACCACCTCGACCAAACATCCCTATATCTGCCAACTCTATCATCAAACACATTCAACAAACCTTCAAAATACTCACTCCATCTCCTTCTCACATCACCACTAACTTGTTATCACCTCCCCATTTGCGCCCTTCACTGAAGTTCCCATTTGCTCCCTTGTCTTACGCACTTTATTTACCTCCTTCCAGACATCTTTTTATTCTCCCTAAAATTTAATGATACTCTCTCACCCAACTCTCATTTGCCCTTTTTTTCACTCTTGCACCTTTCTCTTGACCTCCTGTCTCTTTCTTTATACATCTCCCACTCAATTGCATTTTTTCTCTGCAAAAATCGTCCAATGCCTCTCTCTTCTCTTTCACTAATACTCTTACTTCTTCATCCCACCACTCACTACCTTTCTAATCAACCCCTCCAACTCTTTCTCATGCCACAAGATCTTTTGCGCAATCCATCACTGATTCCCTAAATACATTCCATTCCTCCCCACTCCCTTACTTCCATTGTTCTCACCTTTTTCCATTCTGTACTCAGTCTCTCCTGGTACTTGCCTCACACAAGTCTCCTTCCCAAGCTCACTTACTCTCACCACCCTCTTCACCCCAACATTCACTCTTCTTTCTGAAAACCCATACAAATCTTCACCTTAGCCTCCACAAGATAATGATCAGACATCCCTCCAGTTGCACCTCTCAGCACATTAACTCCAAAAGTCTCTCTTCGCCCACCTGTCAATTAACACGTAATCCAATAACGCTCTCTGGCCATCTCTCCTACTTACATAAGTATACTTATGTATATCTCGCTTTTTAAACCAGGTATTCCCAATCATCAGTCCTTTTTCAGCACATAAATCTACAAGCTCTTCACCATTTCATTTACAAACTGAACACCCCATGTATACCAATTATTCCCTCAACTGCCACATTACTCACTTTGCATTCAAATCACCCATCACTATACCCGGTCTCGTGCATCAAAACACTAACACACTCATTCAGCTGCTCACCAAAACACTTGCCTCTCATGATCTTTCTTCTCATGCCCAGGTGCATATGCACCAATAATCACCCATCTCTCTCCAATCAACTTTCAGTTTTACCCATATTAATCGAGAATTTACTTTTTACATTCTATCCATACTCCCACAACTCCTGTTTCAGGAGTACTGCTACTCCTTCCCTTGCTCTTGTCCTCTCACTAACCCCTGACTTTACTCCCAAGACATTCCCAACCACTCTTCCTTTACCTTGAGCTTGTTTCATCAGAGCCAAAACATCCAGGTTCCTTTCCTAAAAAAATATTATTCCCCCTTTTTTCCATTGGTTAATCCCCAAATTTGGACCCCCAATTTGAGCCTTGGGGGATGGGCATCCCCCCGTGATCCCTTTTCCCGTTTCCCCTTTTGAAAGTTAAAAAAAAACAAGGAGGGGGGATTTCTGGCCCCCCCCTCCGTCCCCCTAGTCCTTTTTCGACCGGAGGAATCGTGGGAAGTATTTTTTTCCCACCCCATTATATAATATTATATATAAATAAACAAACAAAACAATAATATACCCACAACAATTCATATATATACATATATTATATTATTTTTATATATATATATATATATATATATATATAATATTTATTTTTATTATTATATTTTAAAAA
Source organism: Panulirus ornatus (assembly GCF_036320965.1). NCBI lineage: Eukaryota > Metazoa > Arthropoda > Malacostraca > Decapoda > Palinuridae > Panulirus > Panulirus ornatus. The sequence goes on from NC_092226.1 coordinate 59,068,766, forward strand.
GTGGGTTAGGGTTTTTGGCATTTGAAAAATGAGAGGGTTAGGGAAAATGATTTGGAAAAAGAGAAGAGTGAAAAAATTTTTCGGAGATGAAGCCGGCCAAGGCAAAAGGGTTTGGTGGTATTGCAGTGGAATTTATTAAAAAGGGGGTGACGTATTTTGATGGTTGGTAAGGTTATTTAATGTTGTATGACTCATGGTGGGTGTGGGATTTGGGGGCGTGGTAGTGCCCTTTACAAAGGCAAAGGGGGTAAGGTGGTCTCAAATTACAGGGTATAAGTTTTTGAGTTTCCCGGTAAATTATATGGGGGGGTATTGATTGAGGGGTGAAGGATGTACAGAGATAGATTGGGGGGAAAAGGGAGTGGGTTTCAGAAGTGGAAGGGGTGTGTGGCAGGGGTTTTTTGAAGAATGTATGTGAGAAAAATTTGAAAAGCAAATGGATTTGTAGTAAAATTTTTTGGGTTGGGAAGGCATATGTAGAGTTGATAGAGATGCTTTGGAAGGTATTAAGAATATATGGTGGGGGGCAGTTTTTAGAAGCATGAAATTTTTTCAGGGTTAAGATGTGACTGTAGGAAAAAGGGGAAATGATTGGTTTCTGAATGTAGGTTTGGGGGGGTTTTTTAAAGTTCCATGGTTGTTTAATTTGTTTATGGTGGGGTTGTAAGGGGGGAAAAAGCAAGAGTTGGAAAAAGGGGCAAATTGAAGTTGTTGGGGATGAGAGAGCTTGGGAAGTGGGCGTTGTTGTTGTGATGATAAAGGTGGTGGCATTCATGTGAGAACTGCAGAAGTGGTGATGAGTTTTGGAAAAGGGGTGGGAAAAAGAAAATTAAGTAAATGTGAATTAAAGAAGGGATTGGGACAGTGGGGTTTAGGTCAAATCAATTGGGGAGGTGGGTTTTTAAAGGAGAAAAATGGAGGAAGTAATGTTTTAGATATTGGGAGTGGATCTGTCAGGGATGGAAAGGGGAAGGGGAAAAGGGGACATAGGGTGGGGGGGGGCAAAAATTTTTGGGACCCTTTGAAAAATGTGTGGAAGTCGAAACATTATTGGGAAAAAAAGCAAAAAGGGGTATTTTTGGGGGAATTTGGGGTTCCAACAATGTTGTATGGTTGCGGGGCTTTGGGTTTGGATAGAGATGTGCGCAGGAGGAGGGAAATGTGGGGAAAAATGAGTTTGGGGGGAATTTTTGTGGTGGGGAGGTGGTTGATCGAGAAAGTAAGTAAGGGAAAGAGAGATGTGTGGAAAAAAAAAGAGCGTGGTTGGAGAGCAGAAGAGGGTTTTTTTAAAGGTTTGGGCAATGGAGAGAATGGGTGAGGAGGATTGCCCAAGAGGATATATGTGTCGGGGTGGAGGGAACGGGGAAGGGGGACCAAATTGGAGGTGGAAAGATGGAGTAAAAAAGGGATTTTGTGTGATGGGGCCAAACTTGAGGGGGGTTTGAAAGGAGGGAAAGGAAATAGAGTGAATTGGAGTCTGTGGTATAAGGGGTTGACGTGCTGTCAGTGGATTGAAGCAAGGCATGTAAAAGGTTGGGGTTAAAAAAAGGGAAGGGGCTGTGTGGGTATGTTTTTTGGGCGTGTGGTGGACGTGTGTTGTAAAATTTTTTAGGGGGGGGGGGGGGGTTGGGGCCCAAATTTCTTTCGTCTGTTTCCTTGGGGTCCTCGCAAACGGGGGAGACAGCGCAAATTTAAAAAAAAAAAAAAAAAAAAAAAAATATATTATAATCTATATATATATTATATTTATATATTATATTATAAATATTTTATATATTATATATATATATTATATATATTTTTATATATATTATATATATATATTAAAAGGAGAACAAAAAGTTTTCTTGGTGTAAAGGGGGTTTTGGGGCCCTCAACTTAAAAAAATGTTTTCTTTGCAAAATTAAAGGGGAAATTATAAATTTAAAGTTTCGGGTTTATTTTAAATAGTTTCCAAATTTAAAATATATCTTTAAATCATAAAAAAAAAATTTGGGGCCTGAAAAAAAGTAATCCCCTAAGGAAATTGATTGAAATGATGAATTTTAACTCTGTCATGTTCGATGAGTAATAATGGATATAGAGAATACTTTGGGGGGTTTTTGTATATGCTAAATTTTAAACTTTTTTCCCTTTTTCTAGGGGATTTTGAAATCTAAAGTTTGGTAAAAAACCATTATTTTCATTTTCTACGTAGATTTGATGGAAGGTAAAAATTGTTAATTTTAAGGGGAGAAATATTTGTAAATTTTCATTTGTTGGGCCAAAAACAAAGAACATCATCTACATTTCCCAAACCCAAAAAGCTTTTGAAGGTAAAATATCCTTTTTGCAATTTTGTTTCAAAAAATTCCCTTAAAGATTACATAGTACCCCTTGCCCTAAAAATTTTTGAGCATAATAATCCCCAAAAATTTAAAATTTAAATACACGTCTTTTTTTAACGTTTCATCAGTTCAATTTAAATTAGACTTTGAAAAGGGAAATGAATTTCCGAAAAAGATTTAATAAATTTTTCTTTAAAAAGGGCATCAACTGGAAATCTAGTGAAAAATGAGGGGAAAATCAAAGTAATAGTTTGAAATCAAAAATTTAAGTTGAAAATTAATGTAATAAGTTTTTGTGTATGGGCCCGTTTCTGAAAAAACCCGTGGAAATAATTTTTAAAAATTTTAAGAGTTTAACCCCTTAAAAAAAGAACATATTTTACATATTATAAGAGATAAGGTAAATGTTGTGATTTTAGACAAAAGTAAATATTTATCTAAAATGAATGATCTTCTAAATGATAACATAAACATTCTAAATTTAGTAAATATTTAGAAACAGTAAATTCTCCCCTTAATAAAGAAAAGAAATTTTTTGTTGTAAAGTAACTTTTCTTATCAAAAATTTTTTCACTTTCCCCCCCTTTTTTTGATATAAAGTTTTTTACTTTTATAAAAAAAATAAACAAATTTTCCAGCAACACCCATAGAAAGTTCGTAGTCTCCATACATTAGATTTTCAAAAATTTGTTTTGTTTCCTTATTAACCCCTTTAGTGGGTTAAATTTTCAAATTTTTGATATCATTTAACAATGTTTATTTAGTCAAGAAGCCAAACAAAAAAATATTAATTTTTTATTTAAAAAAGTTAGCTTTTTATGTTTCCTACTTTTACTAAAGTTTTCCCGTTTATGACCTTTTTGAAAATTTTTTGATGTCTTTTGGGTGATATTCATTTAACTTTTCAAAATCTAAATTTATTGGGAATGATAAAATTGTGTTGAAAAATTTTGGGATTTCAATTTTTAATTTAGATTATTATGCTCAAAAAAATTTTTTATGGGAATGTGTAACCCCCTTTACCTTTTACTAAGTAAACTTTATATGGAGTTTTTTAAACAAAATTACTAAAGGATTTTATTTTTGATGCAAATTTTTTTTTTGGTATGTATATGTGTTCTTTGTGTTTGGCCCCAAAAGAAAAAATTTTCAAATATTTTCCCTTTTTAAAAAATTTAGTAACCCTTTCCTTAAAAATTTTAAGTAGGGAAAAAGAAAATAAAGGTTTGTTTAACCCTTTTTAGATTGTTTTTCCCTAGGGCAAGGAAACAAAATTTAAGTTTAGCTTTTACAGAAAACCCCCAAAGTATGCTCATAAATCCATTTTACTCATCTCAACTTGAGAGAGTTAAATTATAACATTTCAATCTATGTTTTTTTAGGGTTTAAAGTATTTGCGTGCGAGTTTATTGATGATGAGTTTGGGAAGTATATTTTTTGGGGATCTAAGTTAAAGTACCTAGATTTTTAAATTGATAAACCCCTTGTTAGCAAAAAAATTCTTTTATGGATTGACCCCAAGCCCCCCATTGCACCAAGAATTTTTAGTTCCCCTTTTTTAATAATAATTTCATTTGTTTCCCATGTTGTTTAAAATACGTTAATGAAATTTGTTTTTTGGGAAAAATTTAATATAAAAGAATATTTAATCAGGAATTCCCCAAAAAAATTCCGGGGTCCCATTATAAAGTTCCTTGGGAAAACTGTGAAAATTTATTTTGGGTCAGACTGGTAAGGTCTTCTGTTAAAATTTAAGCAAAAAAATTTAGTATAAAAAAAGGGACAAGAAAAAAATCCCTTTTTTAAATATAAAAAAACTATGATCATTGTATTGATGGAGTAACGCCATAACAGTTGTTAATCTAACTCTATTCCCAAGAGAAATATCTTTAAAATTTCTATTATTAGATACAAAAAAGAAAGAAAATTTTAAATATTAGTGATGGTTATACAAATTCGTAACTTTATTGTTGATAAGTTTGTAAAATGATTTAAATTTATGAACGTCTTTTTATTGTTTGGACAAACAATGTTTTCCAAATGGGTCCCAGCTTGTTCTCGAGGGATATCAACTGATGTTATATTTTTTCTCTTGTGTTTCCCCCATGTCTCTTATTAATTAAAATGCACTAGGGAACTTTTGTGTTTATTTCCCGTGGATTTAGGATTTTGATCACGGCAAAATTGTTTTTCTTTTCCAAATATAATATAAAATTTTTAAAATATATATATAAAATTTTAAATTTTATATATATATATTTTAATATATTATTATTTATATATATATATATTATATATATACATATTATTTTATATTTTTATATATATATATATTATTTTTTATATATATATATATTATATATAAAATATATATATATATTTATTATATATATTTATATATTTTATTATATATATTATAAAAATTTTATTTTATATTATAATATTATATATATAAAATTTTATATATATATTTTTTAAAATATATTTTTTATATAAAATATATTTTAAAATAATTTTTATATATATATATATATTATCCCCGGGGATAGGGGGGAAAGAATGGGTTCCACGTGTTTTTCCTTTTCCCTGTCGTAGAAGGCGAAAAAGGGGAGGGAGGGGGGGGGGTGGAAATTCCCCCTTTGTTTTTTTTTTTTAAATTTTCCCCCAAAAAAAGGGAAAAGGAAATTTTTCAGTTTTGAGGGTTTTTCCCCCAAAGGGGCCCCGTCCCCTTTTTCTTAAAGCTACCCCGCTAAAGGGGAAATTTGGGGAATAGTTTGAAAAAAAAAAAATTAAAATATTATATTTATATATATAAAATTTTATATATATATATATATATTATATATAAAATTTTTTTAAAATATTTTTATATATTATTAAAAAAAATATATCTTTTTCTTTTTTTTCAAATATTCGCCATTTCCCCCATTAGCGAGGTTTGCGTTGAACAAAAGGATGGGCCCTTTTAGGGAAATTTCCCCCACCTGGCCCCAAATTTTTCTGTTTTTTTTTGGAAAAATTAAAAAAAAAAAAGAGAGGGGAGGGTTTGCCCCCGCTCCCCCCCCTTTTAGTCGCCTTCTACGAAAGGAGGGAATTTCGGGGGGAATTTTTAATCCCCAAAACCCCCTATTATTATATATATTATATTATATTTTATATATTATATATAAAAATTTTTTTTTTTTTTTTTATTTTTTTGTCGTGTTTCCCCCTTTGCGAGGTAGGAAAAAGGGGGAAAAAGAAAGAAATGGCCCAACCCCCCCCATTTCAATGTATATACTACGACAACGCAAAATAAATAAACCCACACCTTTCAAATTGGGGGTTTTCCCCGGGCGCTTAATGCCTTGATTTAATATGCAGCACGTCAACCCCCGGATACCCCAAACGCTAATTCACTTATTCCTTGCCCCCTTTACCCTCCGCATGTTTAGGCCCCGATCACACAAAAACTTTTTATCCCTCTTTCCACCCCCAAATTTTGGGCTCCTTTCTCCCCGTTTCCCCCACCCCCGACACATTATCCCTTTTTTCAATCTTTCCCCATATTTTATGTGCCCCAAACCCCTTCCAAAAAAACCTTTTTTGCTTTCAACCCCGCTCTTTTTTTTCCCCAAAATTTTCTTAACCCCCACGTTTTTCTACCGATCAAAACCCCCACCCCAAAATTTTCCCCAAAAAAATTTTTTAAAAATCCATTCCTTGGGGCACAACTTATCCATAGCCCCCGCCCCGCAACCCTACAACATTGTTGGAAACTTTTTCAAACATACCCCTTTTTGCTTTCCGAGATAATGTTCTCGACTTCCACCATTTTCAAGGCCCCCGGAAAATTTTTGCCCCCCCCCCCAACCCCCTTTATCCATTTGCTTCCCTGGTTCCCTCCGAGCCGATCCCCTCCCCGAAACTAAAAAACTTTTTTCCCCCAGTTTTTCTCCCTTCAAATCATTCCCCAAATTTATTGATCAACCCCATGTATAAAAACCTTTTTCTTATTAATTTACTTTTTAACTTTTTCTTACACACTTTTTTCCAAACTCAGCCCCCAGTTCTGCATTTTCCCCATAAATCACCCCGGTGATCATCAGGAACAAAAACTGATCACCCCCAAGTTTATCCAAACAGACTTATATTCCCCCTTTTCCAAAATTTGATTCCCCCCCTAAAAAACCCATATAAAAAAATTTAAAAACCCATGGGGACATCCCCCCCCCGCCGAAAACCACATTCATGAGAACCAACCCTTTTCCCTTTTCCCTACACGACACTGCCTTACTTCAAAAAACTTTTATGTTTAAACAACTTCCCCCCACACCATTATTTTAATACCTTCCACAGAGCATCTTTCAATCTATCATATGCTTTTCCAGAACCAAAATGTCATCAAACCATTTGTTTTTAAAGTATTTTCAAAATTTTAAAAGAAAACCCCTGTCCAACACCTTCCACTTCTGAAACCAAAAGCTTTCCCCCCAATCTGTGTTAAAATGCCTTCACCCCCCCCAAAAATCCCTTTTCCAAAAAAAATTTAGGAATATAAAAAAAACTTATACTCTGTAATTTGAGCACTCACTTTACCCCTTTGTTTTTGTAAAATGGACTATGACGTTCCCCCCAATCCTCGGCCCACCATAGTCATAAATCTTTAAATAACCTTCCCAACCGTAAATACAGTCCCCCCTTTTTTAAAAATTTTTCCATCAATACCATCCAACATGCTGCTTGCCGGCTTTATCTTCCGCAAAGCTTTTACTACCTCTTCTCTGTTTCCCAAAATCTTTTTCCCTAACCCTCCACTTTGCACACCACCTCGACCAAAACACCTATATCTGCCACTCTATCATCAAAATTCAACAAACCTTCAAAATACTCACCCCAATCTCCTTTACACACCACTACTGTTATCACCTCCCCTTTGCGCCCTTCACGAAGTTCCCATTTGCTCCTTGTCTTACGCACTTTATTTCCCTCCTTCCAGAACATCTTTTTATTCTCCTAAAATTTAATGATACTCTCTCACCCAACTCTCATTTGCCCTTTTTTCACCTCTGCACCCTTTTTCTTGACCTCCCGTTCTTTCTTTTATACATCTCCCACTCAATTTCATTTTTTCCTGCAAAAATCGTCCAAATGCCTCTCTTCTTCTCTTCACTAATACTCTTATTCTTCATCCCACCACTCACTAACCTTTCTAATCAACCCACCTCCCAACTCTTCTCATGCCCCAAGCATCTTTTGCGCAATCCATCACTGATTCCCTAAATACATTCCATTCCTCCCCCCCTCCCTTACTTCCCTTGTTCTCCCCCTTTTCATTCTGTACTCAGTCTCTCCTGGTACTTCCTCACACAAGCTCCTTCCAAGCTCACTTCTTCACCACTCTTACCCCAACATTCACTCTTCTTTTCTGAAAACCATACAAATCTTCCCTTAGCCTCCACAAGATAATGATCGACATCCCTCAGTTGCCCTCTCAGCAAAAAGTCTCTCTTTCGCGCACCTGTCAATTAACACGTAATCCAATAACGCTCTCTGGCCATCTCTCCTACTTACAAAGTATACTTATGTATATTCGCTTTTTAAAACCCGGTATTCCCAATCATCAGTCCTTTTTCAGCACATAAATCTACAAGCTCTTCACCATTTCTTTACAACTCTGAACACCCATGTATACCAAATTATTCCCTCAACTGCACATTACTCACCTTTGCATTAAATCACCCACATATAACCGGTCTCGTGCAAAAACCACTAACACACTCATTCAGCTGCTCCCAAAAAACTGCCCTTTTTGATCTTTTTCTCATGCCCAGGTGATATGCACCAATAATCACCCCCTCTCTCCCTCAACTTTTCAGTTTTACATTTAATCGAGAATTACTTTCTTACATTTTATCACAACCCACAATCCTGTTTCAGGAGTATGTACTCCTTCCCTTGCTCTTGTCCTCTCATAACCCCCCACTTTACTCCCAGACAAATTTCCCAAACCACTCTTCCCTTTACTGAGCTTCGTTTCACTCAGAGCCAAAACATCAGGTTCCTTTCCTCAAACAAACTACCTATCTCTCCTTTTTTCTCATCTTTGGGTTTCATCCACACACATTTAGGCACCCCAACTGAGCCTTCGAGGAGGGTGAGCACTCCCCGCGTGACTCCTTCTCTGTTTCCCATTTTAAAAATTTAAAAAAAATAAAGGAGGGGGTTTTCTCCCCCCCGCTCCCCCCTCTAGTCCTTTTTCACGCACGCGAGGAATCGTGGGGAAAAGGGTAATTTTTTTCCCCCACTAAAAACCCCCCACAAAAATAATATACAAAATATATTAATAATAATAAATTTTAAAAAAAAATTTTTTTAAAAAAATTTTTCAAAAAGGGGGGTGACTGAATTTTAAAATTTTGGAAACGGGGGTTTTGGGGTAAAAAGGGGGTTTGGATTTTAAGGGGTTTTTTAAAAAGGGGGTATGTAGGGGGTTTTGGGGAATGGGCCTTTAGTCCCTTTTTGGGGCAAAGGTTTACAAACAAAGGGGATAAGAGGAGTGCTAAAAATACAGGGTATAAATTTTGTTGAGTACCCTGGAAAATTTATGGGGGGTTTTGTTTAGAGGGGAAAGGGGCATGACGAGACAGATTGGGGAAACCCGGGGTTTCAAAAGTGGTGAGGATGTTGGACCAGGTGTTTCTTTGAAGAAGTTTTTGGAGAAATACTTAGAAAAAAAGGATTGTAGTACATTTAGGTTTGGAGAAGGCTATAAAAGAGTTGATAAAAAGGGCTCGTGGAAGGTATTAAGAAATATGGGGGGAAAAAAGTTGTTAGAAGCAGTGAAAAGTTTTACGGGATGTAAGGATGTTCTGTGGGAAGGAGGAAAGTGATTGGTCCAGGAAATGTGGGTTTTGCGGCAGGGGTGTGGATTTTCCCGGGTTGTTTTTTTGTTTTGGAGGGGGTTTGTAGGGAGGTAAATGCAAGAGTTGGAAAGGGGGCAAGTAGAATTTTTGGGGAAGGAGGTTTGGGGTGAGCCCAGTTTTTGTCGCTGATGAACAGGCTGGTGGCGTTTCATGTAAAAACTGCGAAGGGTGACTGATTTTAAAAATGTGTGGAAGAAAAATTTTAGAGAAAATTGTGAAAAGAAAGGTTTTGGGTACAGGGGGGTGAGGGTCAAGCAATTGGGGGTGAGTTTTAAGGGAAAAACTGGGAAGTAAAAGTGTTTAGATTCTGGGGGGGGATCTGCAGGGGAGGAAACCAAAGGGCGGAAAGTGGATCTAGGGGGGGGGGGGGGCGAATTTTGGGGCCCTTGAAAAATGTGTGGAAGTCGAGAACATTATTCGGAAACAAAAATGGGTATTTTTGGGGGGAATAGGGGTTCCCAAACAAGTTTGTAGGTTGCGGGCGTGGGCTGGGGTGAATGGCGCGGAGGATGGGTGTGGGAAAGATGTTGGGAAAAAATTGTTGTGAGGTGGTTTGACAGTAGTAACGAAGGGGAAGAGAGTGTGTGGTAAAAAGGGGGGAGAAGGGAGAAGGGGTGTTTTGAAATGGTTTGGGACTGGAGAAAGTGAGGAAAAATTGCCGGGTAAATTTTTCGGGGTAGGGAACGGGGGGGGGGACCAAATTGGAGGGGAAAAGATGGGGTGAAAAGGGTTTTTTGTGATCGGGGCCGAAAACAGGGGGGTGAAAGGAGGGCAAGGAAAAAGAGTGAAATTTGGGGTATGTGGAACGGGGTTGAGTCTGTCAGGGAGAAGCAAGGCATGTGAAGCGTCTGGGGTACCATGGAAGGGGTGTGGTATGATATTTGCGTGGTGGGTTGTATTAAGTGTTGGGGGGGGGGGGGTTGGGCCAAAATTTTTTTCGTGTTTCCCTTTCGCTACCTCCAAACGCGGGGAGACAGCGACAAAATTTAAAAAAAAAAAAAAAAAAAAAAAAATTTATTATTTTATATATTTTAAAATAAATTTTTAAAACTTGTAAAGTTCGGATGAGTAAAATGGATATATGGCTACATTGGGGGTTTTTGAATATGAAAAACTTAAACTTTTTTCCCTTTTTCTATGGTCGTGCAATTGATGGTAACAAAACCCTTAAATTTTCATTTTTCAGAAGTTTTGGGGAAAGGTACAAAATTGAAAAAAAAAGGGGGGAGAAATATTTGTAAATTTTCATTTTTTGGGCCAAACAAAAAAACCATCTTACATAAAAACCCAATAGCTTTAGAAGGTAAGAACCCCTTTACAATTTTTTTTCCCCAAAAATTTCCCATATAAAGATTACATATCCCAAATTGCCAAAAAAAATTTTTGGGCATTTAATCCCCTTTAAATTGAAATACCAGTTTTTTTAACCCAGTTTCATCTTTCCCCTGAAATTAGCTTTGAAAACGGTAAAGGGAATATCATCGAAGAGATAAAAATAAATATTCTAAAAGGTCATCAAGGGAAAACTCTAGGGGAAAATGAGGAAAATCAAAGCTAACTTTTTTGGGAAATCAAAATTAATTTTGATTTTAATGATAAAAATTTTTTTTAAGTGTATGCCATTTTCTAAAAAACCAGTGGAAGCAAATTTCCCCTAAAATTCAAAGAGTTTTAAACCTTAAAAAAGCCAAAATTATACATATTACAAAAGCAGAAAAGGCTAACATGTTGTGTTTTAGCCAAAAGTAAATTTATCTAAAATAAAAGTCTTCTAAATGAAAACATAACCATTAAAATTTTGTAAAAATTTAAAAGCAGAAAAATTCTCGTTAAATTAAAGAAATGAAGTTGTTGTTTTTTTAAAGAAAATTTTTTCTTAAAAAAATTTTTTCCCATTTTCCCCTTAAATCCCAAAATGTATAATTTATTAAACCCCAAAAACCAAAATTTTTCCAAAACCCCTATAGAAAGTTCAGTAGTCCCCATACATTAGATTATCAAAAAGTTAGTTTCCTTTTTAAGTTTAGTGGGAAAGGGTATCAAATTAGTTTTCAGGCCCAATGTGTTTAGTCAAGAACCAAAAAAATTTCAATATTAATTTTGTTTTAAATGAAAAGTTTGATTTTTCCTAAATTTTCCCAAAATTTCCCATTTGAGCCTTTTGTATTTTTTTAAAGTTTGGATGTTTTTTTTAAATGCTCAAAGTTAATTTATTAAAATGAAAAAAAAAAATTGGTAAAAAGACGTGTTTTTCCTTTTTTTAATGCAGATTATTATGCTAAAAAATTTGTTTATGGCAATGTGAAACCCCTCTTTCCCCCGACAAAAGAAATTTTATTGGGTTTTTTGAAAAAAAATTTTACAAAAGGATATTTTTCAAAATGAAATTTGGTTTAGGTATGTTATGATGTTCTTTGTGGGCCAAAAAATAAAAATTTTAAAAAATTTTTTTTCCCCCTTACAAAACCCCTTTTAGTCCTTCCCATAAAATTTAATGAAAAAAGGGAAAATTTGGGTTGTTACATTTTTAGTTGTATGACCCAAAAAAAGGCCCCAAGTTTAAGTTTAGTATACAAAAAAAACCCACCAATGTATCTATATACCCATTATTACTCATTAACATGAGAGAGTTAAATTACCCAATTTTTTTCAATCAAAGCCCTTTAGGGCAAAAGAAATTTGCAGTGCAGAGTTATTGTTTGGGGTTTTGGGGAAAGTATATTCTATTGGTTTAAATTTAAAAAGGTCCCTAGTTTTTTCCCTTTGAAAAAACCCCCCTTAATTTGGGCAAAGAAAAATTTTAGGGACTTGACCCCAAGCCCCCCTTTGACACCAAGAATCTTTTAGTTCTTTTTTTAATAATAATTTTCCCCTTTGTTTCCCTGTTGTTTAAAATCCGTTAATGTAAATTTGCTTTAAAAATTTTTAATTTTCTTTAAAGAATATCTTAATGGGAAAATCACACGGAAAATCTCCGGTGCATTCATAAATTCCTTGTAAAAATTTTAAAAATATAATTTGGTGAAGGTAAGTTTTCGTTAAAACTTAACCCAAAAAAATTTATAGTATAAGAAGGGGAAAAGAACAAATCCCTTTTTTAAAACCCTTTTAAAAATTTATGAAAAAGATTGACTGGAGAAACGAAAAACCGTTTTTAAACTCTAATTTTTTACCAAGGAAATTATTAAATTTTAATTAGATAAAAAAAGAAAAAAATTTTTAAAAATTTTAGGTGGCAATAAAAATTTCAAAAAATTTATTGTTGATAAGATTTGTAAAATGAAAGTTTATGAACGCTTTTTTATTGTTTGGAAAAACCCAAAAGTTTCCCAAAGGGCGCCCGGTTTCCCCCCCGCTTCCTGATGTTATAAATGATGTTATTTTTCTTTCAGGGGCCCCCCTAAATTGATTCATTATTACACAAAAAGTGATAGGGAATTTTGTGTTTATTTTTCCCCCGTGGACTATTGGGAATATTTTGATACGCGAAAAATTTGTTTCTTTTCCCAACCCTATATATAAAAAATTATAAAAATTATTATATATATATATATATATATAAAATTTAATATTTTATATTTTTTATAATATAAATATAAAAAAATATATATATATAAATAAAATTATATATATAAAATATTATAATATATATATATATTTTAAAATTTTAATATATATAATATTTTATATATATATAATATAATATTAATATATATATATAAAATTTTATTATATATTTATATATTTTTAAATATATAAAATATAATATATATATTATATATATATAAAATATATATTATATTTTTTTTAATAAAATAAAATATATATATATAAATATATATATATTAAAATTTTACCCCGGGGGTGGGGGGAGAAAGAGGGGTTCACATTTTTCCCCTGCGTGTCGTAAAAGGCGACTAAAAGGGGGGGGAGCGGGGGGCGGGAAAATCCCCCCCTTCTTTTTTTTTTAATTTTTCCCCAAAAAAAGGGAAACAGAAAATTTGGGGCCCAGGTGAGGGTTTCCCCTAAAAGGGCCCCAGCCCTCTGTTTTTTAAAAACCGCTCCCTCGAAATTTGCGGGAAATGGCAAATTTGTTTGAAAAAAAGGAAAAAAATTTATATATATATATTTTATATAATATTTTAAAATATTTTTTTAAAATATATTTAAATATAATATATATATATATATATAATATAAAATAAATATATCTTTTTCTTTTTCTTTAAACTATTCCCCTTTCCCCGCTTTTAGCGGGGGTAGCTTTAAGAAAAAGAGGACTGGGCCTTTGAGGGAATACCCACCGGGCCCCAATTTTTGTTTTTTTTTGGGAAAAATTAAAAAAAAAACGAGAGGGGGGGTTTTCCCACCCCCCCGTCCCCCCCTTTTAGTCCCCTTTCGACACGCGGGGAAATCGTGGGAATTTATTTTAACCCCCACCCCCATTTTAATATATTATAAAAATATAAAATATATATATATATTATATATATATATTTTTTTTTTTTTCTATTTTGCTTTGTCGCTGTCTCCCGCTTTTGCGAAGTAGCGCAAGGAAACAGACGAAACAAATGGCCCAACCCACCCCCATACACATGTATATACATACGTCCACACACGCAAATATACAATACCTACACAGCTTTCCATGGTTTACCCAAGACGCTTCACATGCCCTGATTCAATCCACTGACAGCACGTCAACCCCGGTATACCACATCGATCCAATTCACTCTATTCCTTGCCCTCCTTTCACCCTCCTGCATGTTCAGGCCTCGATCACAAAAAAATCTTTTCACTCCATCTTTCCACCTCCAATTTGGTCTCCCACTTCTCATCGTTCCCTCCACCTCCGACACATATATATCCTCTTGGTCAATCTTTCCTCACTCATTCTCTCCATGTGCCCAAACCATTTCAAAACACCCTCCTCTGCTCTCTCAACCACGCTCTTTTTATTTCCATACATCTCTATTACCCTTACGTTACTTACTCGATCAAACCACCTCACACCACACATTGTCCTCAAACATCTCATTTCCAGCACATCCATCCTCCTGCGCATAACTCTATCCATAGCCCATGCCTCGCAACCATACAACATTGTTGGAACCACTATTCCTTCAAACATACCCATTTTTGCTTTCCGAGATAATGTTCTCGACTTCCACACATTCTTCAAGGCTCCCAGGATTTTCGCCCCCTCCCCCACCCTATGATCCATTTCCGCTTCCATGGTTCCATCCGCTGCCATATCCACTCCCAGATATCTAAAACACTTTACTTCCTCCAGTTTTTCTCCATTCAAACTTACCTCCCAATTGACTTGACCCTCAACCCTACTGTACCTAATTACCTTGCTCTTATTCACATTTACTCTTAACTTTCTTCTTTCACACACTTTACCAAACTCAGTCACCAGCTTCTGCAGTTTCTCGCATGAATCAGCCACCAGCGCTGAATCATCAGCGAACAACAACTGACTCACCTCCCAAGCTCTCTTATCCCCAACAGACTTCATACTTGCCCCTCTTTCCAAAACTCTTGCATTCACCTCCCTAACAATCACATCCATAAACAAATTAAACAACCATGGCGACATCACACACCCCTGCCGCAAACCTACATTCACTGAGAACCAATCACTTTCCTCTCTTCCTACACGTACACATGTCTTACATCCTCGATAAAAACTTTTCACTGCTTCTAACAACTTGCCTCCCACACCATATATTCTTAATACCTTCCACAGAGCATCTCTATCAACTCTATCATATGCCTTCTCCAGATCCATAAATGCTACATACAAATCCATTTGCTTTTCTAAGTATTTCTCACTTACATTCTTCAAAGCAAACACCTGATCCACACATCCTCTACCACTTCTGAAACCACACTGCTCTTCCCCAATCTGATGCTCTGTACATGCCTTCACCCTCTCAATCAATACCCTTCCATATAATTTGCCAGGAATACTCAACAAACTTATACCTCTGTAATTTGAGCACTCACTCTTATCCCCTTTGCCTTTGTACAATGGCACTATGCACGCATTCCGCCAATCCTCAGGCACCTCACCATGAGTCATACAATCATTAAATAACCTTACCAACCAGTCAACAATACAGTCACCCCCTTTTTTAATAAATTCCACTACAATACCATCCAAACATGCTGTCTTGCCGGCTTTCATCTTCCGCAAAGCTTTTACTACCTCTTCTCTGTTTACCAACTCATTTTCCCTAACCCTCGCACTTTGCACACCACCTCGACCAAAACACCCTATATCTGCCACTCTATCATCAAACACATTCAACAAACCTTCAAAATACTCACTCAATCTCCTTCTCACATCACCACTACTTGTTATCACCTCCCCATTTGCGCCCTTCACTGAAGTTCCCATTTGCTCCCTTGTCTTACGCACTTTATTTACCTCCTTCCAGAACATCTTTTTATTCTCCCTAAAATTTAATGATACTCTCTCACCCAACTCTCATTTGCCCTTTTTTTCACCTCTGCACCTTTCTCTTGACCTCCTGTCTCTTTCTTTTATACGTCTCCCACTCAATTTCATTTTTTCTCTGCAAAAATCGTCCAAATGCCTCTCTCTTCTCTTTCACTAATACTCTTACTTCTTCATCCCACCACTCACTAACCTTTCTAATCAACCCACCTCCAACTCTTCTCATGCCACAAGCATCTTTTGCGCAATCCATCACTGATTCCCTAAATACATTCCATTCCTCCCCCACTCCCCTTACTTCCATTGTTCTCACCTTTTTCCATTCTGTACTCAGTCTCTCCTGGTACTGCCTCACACAAGTCTCCTTCCCAAGCTCACTTACTCTCACCACCCTCTTCACCCCAACATTCACTCTTCTTTTCTGAAAACCCATACAAATCTTCACCTTAGCCTCCACAAGATAATGATCAGACATCCCTCTAGTTGCACCTCTCAGCAAAAGTCTCTCTTTCGCGCACCTGTCAATTAACACGTAATCCAATAACGCTCTCTGGCCATCTCTCCTACTTACATAAGTATACTTATGTATATATCGCTTTTTAAACCAGGTATTCCCAATCATCAGTCCTTTTTCAGCACATAAATCTACAAGCTCTTCACCATTTCCATTTACAACTCTGAACACCCCATGTATACCAATTATTCCCTCAACTGCCACATTACTCACCTTTGCATTCAAATCACCCAACAGTATAACCCGGTCTCGTGCATCAAAACCACTAACACACTCATTCAGCTGCTCCCAAAACACTTGCCTCTCATGATCTTTCTTCTCATGCCCAGGTGCATATGCACCAATAATCATCCATCTCTCTCCATCAACTCTCAGTTTTACCCATCTTAATCGAGAATTTACTTTCTTACATTCTATCACATACTTCCACAGCTCCTGTTTCAGGAGTACTGCTACTCCTTCCCTTGCTCTTGTCCTCTCACTAACCCCTGACTTTACTCCCAAGACATTCCCAAACCACTCTTCCCCTTTACCCTTGAGCTTCGTTTCACTCAGAGCCAAAACATCCAGGTTCCTTTCCTCAAACATACTACCTATCTCTCCTTTTTTCACATCTTGGTTTCATCCACACACATTTAGGCACCCCAATCTGAGCCTTCGAGGAGGATGAGCACTCCCCGCGTGACTCCTTCATCTGTTTCCCATTTTAGAAAGTTAAAAAAAATACAAGGAGGGGAGGATTTCTGGCCCCCCGCTCCCGTGCCCTCTAGTCGCTTTCTACGACACGCGAGGAATGCGTGGGAAGTATTCTTTCACCCCTATCCCCAGGGATAATATACATATATATATATACACATACACACACATACACACACACACTCACATATACACACACACACACATACATATATATACATATATATATATATATATATATATATATATATATATATATATATATATATATATATATGTATATATATATATATAGTGGCAGATATAGGGTGTTTTGGTCGAGGTGGTGTGCAAAGTGAGAGGGTTAGGGAAAATGATTTGGTAAACAGAGAAGAGGTAGTAAAAGCTTTGCGGAAGATGAAAGCCGGCAAGGCAGCAGGTTTGGATGGTATTGCAGTGGAATTTATTAAGAAAGGGGGTGACTGTATTGTTGACTGGTTGGTAAGGTTATTTAATGTATGTATGACTCATGGTGAGGTGCCTGAGGATTGGCGGAATGCGTGCGTAGTGCCATTGTACAAAGGCAAAGGGGATAAGAGTGAGTGCTCAAATTACAGAGGTATAAGTTTGTTGAGTATTCCTGGTAAATTATATGGGAGGGTATTGATTGAGAGGGTGAAGGCATGTACAGAGCATCAGATTGGGGAAGAGCAGTGCGGTTTCAGAAGTGGTAGAGGATGTGTGGACCAGGTGTTTGCTTTGAAGAATGTATGTGAGAAATACTTAGAAAAGCAAATGGATTTGTATGTAACATTTATGGATCTGGAGAAGGCATATGATAGAGTTGATAGAGATGCTCTGTGGAAGGTATTAAGAATATATGGTGTGGGAGGCAAGTTGTTAGAAGCAGTGAAAAGTTTTTATCGAGGATGTAAGGCATGTGTACGTGTAGGAAGAGAGGAAAGTGATTGGTTCTCAGTGAATGTAGGTTTGCGGCAGGGGTGTGTGATGTCTCCATGGTTGTTTAATTTGTTTATGGATGGGGTTGTAAGGGAGGTAAATGCAAGAGTCCTGGAAAGAGGGGCAAGTATGAAGTCTGTTGGGGATGAGAGAGCTTGGGAAGTGAGTCAGTTGTTGTTCGCTGATGATACAGCGCTGGTGGCTGATTCATGTGAGAAACTGCAGAAGCTGGTGACTGAGTTTGGTAAAGTGTGTGGAAGAAGAAAGTTGAGAGTAAATGTGAATAAGAGCAAGGTTATTAGGTACAGTAGGGGTGAGGGTCAAGTCAATTGGGAGGTGAGTTTGAATGGAGAAAAACTGGAGGAAGTGAAGTGTTTTAGATATCTGGGAGTGGATCTGTCAGCGGATGGAACCATGGAAGCGGAAGTGGATCATAGGGTGGGGGAGGGGGCGAAAATTTTGGGAGCCTTGAAAAATGTGTGGAAGTCGAGAACATTATCTCGGAAAGCAAAAATGGGTATGTTTGAGGGAATAGTGGTTCCAACAATGTTGTATGGTTGCGAGGCGTGGGCTATGGATAGAGATGTGCGCAGGAGGATGGATGTGCTGGAAATGAGATGTTTGAGGACAATGTGTGGTGTGAGGTGGTTTGATCGAGTAAGTAACGTAAGGGTAAGAGAGATGTGTGGAAATAAAAAGAGCGTGGTTGAGAGAGCAGAAGAGGGTGTTTTGAAATGGTTTGGGCACATGGAGAGAATGAGTGAGGAGAGATTGACCAAGAGGATATATGTGTCGGAGGTGGAGGGAACGAGGAGAAGAGGGAGACCAAATTGGAGGTGGAAAGATGGAGTGAAAAGGATTTTGTGTGATCGGGGCCTGAACATGCAGGAGGGTGAAAGGAGGGCAAGAAATAGAGTGAATTGGAGTCATGTGGTATACAGGGGTTGACGTGCTGTCAGTGGATTGAAGCAAGGCATGTGAAGCGTCTGGGGTAAACCATGGAAGGCTGTGTAGGTATGTATATTTGCGTGTGTGGACGTGTGTATGTACATGTGTATGGGGGGGGGGGGGGTGGGGGCCATTTCTTTCGTCTGTTTCCTTGCGCTACCTCGCAAACGCGGGAGACAGCGACAAAGTATAAAAAAAAAAAAAAAAAAAAAAAAAATATATATATACATATATATATATATATATATATATATATATATATATATATATATATATATATATATATATATATATATATATATATATATATATATATATATATATATATATCATTAAAAGGGAGAACTAAAAGATTCTTGGTGTCAATGGGAGGTTTGGGCTCAACTCTATAAAATGATTTCTTTGCTAACTTAAGGGATTTATCAATGAAAGATCTAGGGTACTTTAACCTAGATCCAATAGAATATATCTTCTCAAACTCATCATCAATAAACTCTGGACTGCAAAAACGTAATGCCCTAAGGAAATTAGATTGAAATGATGAATCTTTAACTCTGTCATGTTCAGATGAGTAATAATGGATATATGAGCATACATTGGTGGGTTTTCTGTATATGCTAAACTTAAACTTGTTTCCTTTTCTATGGATCGTGCAATCTAAAGATGGTAACATACCATTATTTTCATTTTCTACAGTAGATTTGATGGAAGGTACTAAATTGTTAAGTAAGGGGAGAAATATTTGTAAATTTTCATTTGTTGGCCAAACACAAAGAACATCATCTACATACCTAAACCAAATAGCATTAGAAGGTAAGATATCCTTTAGCAATTTTGTTTCAAAAAATTCCATATAAAGATTACATAGTACCCATTGCCATAACAAATTTTTGAGCATAATAATCCCCATTAAATTGAAATACACAGTCTTATTTACACAGTTTCATCAGTTCAATGAAATTAGACTTTGAAACAGGTAAATGAATATCATCGAAGAGATCAAATAAATATTCTAAAAGGTCATCAACTGGAACTCTAGTGAAAAGTGAGGAAACATCAAAGCTAACTAGTTTGAAATCAAAATTAATGTTGATATTAATGATAATAAGTTTTTAGTGTATGCCAGTTTCTGAAAACCAGTGGAAGCTAATTGCCCTAAAAGATTCATAAGAGCTATTAACACCTTAAAAAAAGACACATATATACATATTACTAAAGCAGATAAGGCTAACACTGTTGTGATTTTAGACAAAAGTAACTATTTATCTAAAATGAATGATCTTCTAAATGATAACATAACACATTCTAAATTTAGTAAATATCCCTTAGAAGCAGTAAATTCTCGCTTCAATAAAGAAATGAAGTTGTTGTTGTAAAGTAACATTTCTCTTATCAAAAATTTGTCATCTTTCTCCCCTTCATTGCCATATATGTATATACTTATTATAACACATAAACAGAATTTTCCAGCAACACCTATAGAAAGTTCAGTAGTCTCCATCACATATAGATTATCAAAATAGTTAGTTTCCTTATTAAGCCCTTTAGTGGGTAAGGTATCAAATTCTGATATCATGAACAATGTAGATTTAGTCAAGAAGCCAAACAATATCAATATTAATTTTGATTTCAAACTAGTTAGCTTTGATGTTTCCTCACTTTTCACTAAAGTTCCAGTTGATGACCTTTTAGAATATTTATTTGATGTCTTGGATGATATTCATTTAACTGCTTCAAAGTCTAATTTCATTGAACTGATAAAATTGTGTATGAAAGACTGTGTATTTCATTTTAATGCAGATTATTATGCTCAAAAATTTGATATGGCAATGTGTAACCCTCTTTCACCTGTACTAAGTAATCTTTATATGGAGTTTTTTGAAACAAAATTACTAAAGGATATCTTATCTTCTGATGCAATTTGGTTTAGGTATGTATATGATGTTCTTTGTGTTTGGCCAACAAATGAAAATTTACAAATATTTCTCCCCTTACTTAACAATTTAGTACCTTCCATCAAATTTAATGTAGAAAATGAAAATAATGGTATGTTACCATTTTTAGATTGTATGATCCATAGACAAGGAAACAAGTTTAAGTTTAGCATATACAGAAAACCCACCAATGTATGCTCATATATCCATTATTACTCATCTCAACATGAGAGAGTTAAATTATCAACATTTCAATCTATGTTCCTTAGGGCATTACGTATTTGCAGTGCAGAGTTTATTGATGATGAGTTTGGGAAGATATATTCTATTGGATCTAAGTTAAAGTACCCTAGATTTTTCATTGATAAATCCCTTAAGTTAGCAAAGAAATCATTTTATGGACTTGAGCCCAAGCCTCCCATTGACACCAAGAATCTTTTAGTTCTCCCTTTTAATAATAATTTCACTTTGTTTCCCATGTTGCTTAAATACGTTAATGTAAATGTTGCCTTTAGGAACAATAATACTATAAAGAATATCTTAATCAGGAATTCACCAGAAAACTCTCCTGGCTGCATTCATAAAGTTCCTTGTGGAAACTGTGATAAACTTTATGTTGGTCAGACTGGTAAGGATCTTTCTGTTAGACTTAAGCAACATAAATATAGTATAAGAACGGGACAAGAATCAAATGCCTTGTTTAATCATGTTAAAAACTATGATCATTGTATTGACTGGAGTAACGCCATAACAGTTGTTAACTCTAACTCTATTACCAAGAGAAATATCATTGAATCTTCTATTATTAGATACATAAAGAAAGATAATCTTGATATTAGTGATGGTCTATACAAATTCGATAACTTTATTGTTGATAAGATTTGTAAAATGATAAGTTTATGAACGCTCTTTTTATTGTTTTGGACAATCACATGTTTACCAAATGGCGTCCGAGCTTCGTCTCCTCGATGTATATCAACTGACTGTTATATTTCTCTCTTGTGTCTCCCCTGATGATCTCATTATTACACTAAAGTGCACTAGGGAACTTTTCGTGTTTCATCTTCCCCGTGGACTATTAGGAATATCTTGATCACGCGCAAAATTGTTATCTTTTCCAACATATATATATATATATACATATATATATATATATATATATATATATATATATATATATATATATATATATATATATATATATATATATATATATATATATACATATATATATATATATATATATATATATATATATATATATATATATATATATATATATATATATATATATATATATATATATATATATATATATATATATATATATATATATATATATATATATATATATATATATATATATATATATATATATATATATATATATATATATATATATATATATATATATATATATATATATATATTTATATATATATATATATATATTATCCCTGGGGATAGGGGAGAAAGAATGCTTCACACGTGTTCCCTGCGTGTCGTAGAAGGCGACTAAAAGGGGAGGGAGCTGGGGGCTGGAAATCCTCCCCTCTCGTTTTTTTTTAATTTTCCAAAAGAAGGAACAGAGAACTGGGCCAGGTGAGGGTATTCCCTCAAAGGCCCAGTCATCTGTTCTTAACGCTAACTCGCTAATGCGGGAAATGGCGAATAGTTTGAAAGAAAGAAATATATATATATATATATATATATATATATATATATATATATATATATATATATATATATATATATATATATATATATATATATATATATATATCTTTTTCTTTTTCTTTCAAACTATTCGCCATTTCCCGCATTAGCGAGGTAGCGTTAAGAACAGAGGACTGGGCCTTTGAGGGAATACCCTCACCTGGCCCAATTCTCTGTTCCTTCTTTTGGAAAATTAAAAAAAAAACGAGAGGGGAGGATTTCCAGCCCCCCGCTCCCTCCCCTTTTAGTCGCCTTCTACGACACGCAGGGAATACGTGGGAAGTATTCTTAATCCCCTATCCCCATATATATATATATATATATATATATATATATATATATATATATATATATTTTATTTTTTTTTTTTTTATACTTTGTCGTTGTCTCCCGCGTTTGCGAGGTAGCGCAAGGAAACAGACGAAAGAAATGGCCCAACCCCCCCCCATACACATGTATATACATACGTCCACACACGCAAATATACATACCTACACAGCTTTCCATGGTTTACCCCAGACGCTTCACATGCCTTGATTCAATCCACTGACAGCACGTCAACCCCGGTATACCACATCGCTCCAATTCACTCTATTCCTTGCCCTCCTTTCACCCTCCTGCATGTTCAGGCCCCGATCACACAAAATCTTTTTCACTCCATCTTTCCACCTCCAATTTGGTCTCCCTCTTCTCCTCGTTCCCTCCACCTCCGACACATATATCCTCTTGGTCAATCTTTCCTCACTCATTCTCTCCATGTGCCCAAACCACTTCAAAACACCCTCTTCTGCTCTCTCAACCACGCTCTTTTTATTTCCACACATCTCTCTTACCCTTACGTTACTCACTCGATCAAACCACCTCACACCACACATTGTCCTCAAACATCTCATTTCCAGCACATCCATCCTCCTGCGCACAACTCTATCCATAGCCCACGCCTCGCAACCATACAACATTGTTGGAACCACTATTCCTTCAAACATACCCATTTTTGCTTTCCGAGATAATGTTCTCGACTTCCACACATTCTTCAAGGCCCCCAGAATTTTCGCCCCCTCCCCCACCCTATGATCCACTTCCGCTTCCATGGTTCCATCCGCTGCCAGATCCACTCCCAGATATCTAAAACACTTCACTTCCTCCAGTTTTTCTCCATTCAAACTCACCTCCCAATTGACTTGACCCTCAACCCTACTGTACCTAATAACCTTGCTCTTATTCACATTTACTCTTAACTTTCTTCTTCCACACACTTTACCAAACTCAGTCACCAGCTTCTGCAGTTTCTCACATGAATCAGCCACCAGCGCTGTATCATCAGCGAACAACAACTGACTCACTTCCCAAGCTCTCTCATCCCCAACAGACTTCATACTTGCCCCTCTTTCCAAAACTCTTGCATTTACCTCCCTAACAACCCCATCCATAAACAAATTAAACAACCATGGAGACATCACACACCCCTGCCGCAAACCTACATTCACTGAGAACCAATCACTTTCCTCTCTTCCTACAGGTACACATGCCTTACATCCTCGATAAAAACTTTTCACTGCTTCTAACAACTTTCCTCCCACACCATATATTCTTAATACCTTCCACAGAGCATCTCTATCAACTCTATCATATGCCTTCTCCAGATCCATAAATGCTACATACAAATCCATTTGCTTTTCTAAGTATTTCTCACATACATTCTTCAAAGCAAACACCTGATCCACACATCCTCTACCACTTCTGAAACCACACTGCTCTTCCCCAATCTGATGCTCTGTACATGCCTTCACACATATATATATATATATATATATATATATATATATATATATATATATATATATATATATATATATATATATATATATATATATATACATATTTATATATACATATATATTCATTTATTTTGCTTTGTCGCTGTTTCCCGCGTTAGCGAGGTAGCGCAAGGAAACAGTCGAAAGAATTGCCCAACCCACCCACATTCACATGTATAAACATACACGCCAAACCCGCAAACATACATACCTATACATCTCAATGTATACATATATATACCCACACAGACATATACATATGTACCCATGTACATAATTCATACTCACTGCTTTTATTCATTCTCATCGCCACCCCGCCACACATGGAATAACAACACCCTCCCCCTCATGTGTGTGGGGTAGTGCAAGGAAAAGACAACAAAGTCCCCATTCGTTCACACTCAGTCTCTAGCTGTCATGTAATAATGCAGTGAAACCACAGCTCCCTTTCCACATCCAGGCCCCGCAGAATTCTCCATGGTTTACCCCAGACGCTTCACATGCCCTGGTTCAATCCATTGACAGTACGTTGACCCCGGTATAACACATCGTTCCAATTCACTCTATTCCTTGCTCACCTTTCACCCTCCAGCATGTTCAGGCCCCGATCACTCAAGATCTTTTTCACTCCATCTTTCCACCTACAATTTGGTCTCCCACTTATCCTCGTTCCCTCCACCTCTGACACATATATACTTTTAGTCAATCTTTCCTCACTCATTCTCTCCATGTGACCAAACCATTTTAAAAAAACATCCTCCTCTACTCTCTCAACCACACTTTTTTAATTACCACACATCTCTCTTACCCTTACATTACTTACTCGATCAAACCACCTCACACCACATATTTTCCTCAAACATCTCATTTAAAGCAATTCCATCCTCCTGCGCACAACTCTATCCATAGCCCACGCCTGGCAACCGTACAACATTGTTGAAACCACTATTCCTTCAAACATGGCCATTTTTGCTCTCCGAGATGAAGTTTTCGACTTCAACACATTCTTCAAGGCTCCCAGAATTTTCGCTCCCTCTCCCACCCTAAGATTCACTTCCGCTTCCATGGTTCCATCCGCTGCCAAATCAATTCCCAGATATCTAAAACACTTCACTTACTCCAGTTTTTCTCCATTCACACTAACCTCCCAATTTACTTGACCCACAACCCTACTGTACCTAATAACCTTACTCTAATTCACATTTACTCCCAACTTTCTTGTTTCAAACACTTTACCAAACTCAGGCACCAGCTTCTGCAGTTTCTCACATGAATTAGCCACCAACGCTGTATCACCAGCGAACAACTGACTCACTTCCCAAGCTCTCTCATCCACAACCGACTGCATACTTGCCACTCTTTCCAAAACTCTTGCATTTACCTCCCTAACATCCACATCCATAAACAAATTAAACAACTATAGAGACATCACACACCCCTGCCGCAAACCCACATTCACGGAGAACCAATCACTTTCCTCTCTTCCTATACGTACAAATGCCTTATATCCTCGATAAAACTTTTGACTGCTTCGAACAACTTCCCACACCATATATTCTTGATACCTTCCACAGCGCATCTCTATCAACTCTATCATAAGCCTTTTCCAGATCCATAAATGCTACATACAAATCCATTTACTTTTCTAAGTATTTCTCACATACATTCTTCAAAGCAAATTCATGATCCACACATCCTCTACCACTTCTGAAACCACACTGCGCTTCACCAATCTGATGCTCTGTACATGCCTTCACCCTCTCAATCAATACCCTCCCATATAATTTACCAAGAATACTCAACAAAATTATACCTCTGTAATTTGAGCACTCACTCTTATCCCTTTGCCTTTGTACAATGGAACTATGCAAGCATTCCGCCGATCCTCAGACACCTCAACATGAATCATGCATACACTAAATAATCTGACCAACCGGTCAACAATACAGTCACCTCCTTTTTTAATAAATTCCACTGCAATACCCTCCAAACCCGCTGCCTTGCCGTCTTTCATCTTCCGCAAAACTTTTACTACCTCTTCTCTGTTTACCAGATCATTTTCAAAAAACCCTCTCACTTTTCATACCACCTCAACCAAAACACCCTATATCTGCAACTCCATCATCAAGCACATTCAACAATCCCACAAAATACTCACTCCATCTCCTTCTCACATCACCACTACTTGTCATCACCTCCCCATTAGCCCCCTTCACTGAAGTTCCAATTTGCTCCCTTGTCTTACGCACTTTATTTACCTCCTTCCAAAACATCTTTTTATTTTCCCTAAGATTTAATGATACTCTCTCACCCCAACTGTCATTTGCCGTCTTTTCCACCTCTTACACCTTTCTCTTGACCTCTTGCCTCTTTCTTTATACATATCCCACTCATATGTATTTTTTCCCTGCAAAAATCGTCCAAATGCCTCTCTCTTCTGTTTCACTAATAATCTTGCTTCTTTATCACACCACTCACTACCCTTTCTAATCTGATCACCTCCCACGTTTCTCATGCGACAAGCATCTTTTGCGCAAGCCATCACTGCTTCCCTAAATGCATCCCATTCCTCCCCCACTCCACTTACCTTCTTTGTTCTCACCTTTTTCCATTCTGTGCTCAGTCTCTCCTGGTATTTCCTCACACAAGGGTCCTTCCCAAGCTCACTTACTGTCACCAATATCTTCACCCCAACATTCCCTCTTCTCTTCTGAAAACCTCTACAAATCTTCACCTTCGACTTCACAAGATAATGATCAGACATCTCTCCAGTTGCACCTTTAAGCACATTTACATCAAAAAGTCTGTCTTTAGCGCGCCTATCAATTAACACGCAATCCAATAACGCTCTCTGGCCATCTCTCCTCTTTACATACGTGTACTTATGTATATCTCTCTTTTAGATCAGGTATTCCCAATCACCAGTCCTTTTTCAGCACATAAATCTAAAAGCTCTTCACCATTTCCATTTATAACGCTGAACACCCTATGTATACCAATTATTCCCTCAACTGCCACATTACTCACCTTTGTATTCAAATCACCCATCACTATAACACGGTCTCGTGCTCCCAAAAAAATTGCCTCTCATGATCTTTTTTTCTCATGCCCAAGTGCATATACACCAATAATCACCCATCTCTCTCCATCAATTTTCAGTTTTACCCATATTAATCTACAGTTTACTTTCTTACACTCTTTCACATACCCCCACCACTCCTGTTTCAGTAGTGATTCTCTTTCCATCGCTCTTGTCCTCTCACTAACCCCTGACTCTACTCCCAAGACATTCCCAAACCAGTCTTCCCCTTTACCCTTGAGCTTCGTTTCACTCAGAGTCAAAACATCCAGGTTCCTTTCCTCAAACATACTACCTATCTTTCCTTTTTTCTCATCTTGGTTACATCCACACACATTTAGACACCCCAGTCTGAGCCTTCGAGGAGGATGAGCAATGCCCGCGTGACTCTTTCTTCTGTTTCCCCTTTTACAAAGGTAAAATACGAGGAGGGGAAGGTTTCTAGACCCCCGCTCCCGTCCCGTTTAGTCGCCTTCTACGACCCGTGAGGAATGCGTTGGAAGTATTCTTTCTCCTCTATCCTCAGGGATATATATATATACATATATATATATATATATATATATATATATATATATATATATATATATATATATATATATATATATATATATATATATATATATGCAGCTTTATACTTTCTTATTGTGTACGTGTGTGTGTGTGTGTGAGTGTGAGTGTGTGACTTTCGATCAGGTGTATTCTTTGAAGAATGTGTGTGATGAACAATCATAATCAGAGGAACAGATGGATTTGCATAAACCATTTATAGGACTAGAGAAAGTATAATGTGGTTGATAGAGATTCCTTGTCGAAGCTATTAGAATCGGCGAGGAGTTTTCATCAAGAGAGTAATGCGTGTGAGCAAATAGTTAGTTAGGAGTGAGAATGGTTCTCGGTGAATGTGGGTTGTGGTAGGGCTTTATGATGGCACCATGTCTCGTTTCTTTGTTTATGGCTAGGGCGGTGAGAGAGGTAAATGGAATGGTCTTGCTGAAAGTGACAGGTTTGCAACCCGTGTGCGGTGAGGGAGGACGGGAAAAGAGTCACCTGTTTGATGATGACACGACACTGGTGGCAAATTTGAGTGAGAAACCACAAAAGTTGGTAAGTGAGTTTCACGATGTATGGGAGAGGTGAAAAGTGAGTATAAGCAAGAATGTTATGTTTAGCAGTACCACTAGAGAGAGAGATTATTCTAGGTGTAGATTTAAGTAGAAAAGACTTGGAGGACATTAAGTATTCTAGATACCTGTGAGTGAACATGCCAGCAAATTGAAACATGTAAGTTATATTGTCATAGGCTGGGTGAAAGGTCAAAGGTTCTGGAAGCACTGAGGGATGCGTGGAAAGACAGTTCATCCTATAGGTCGAATCTGGGCATCTAGATGCATGCAAGGCATGGGCTTAGAAAAGAATATAGGGAAAAGAATAATTGTGTTGGAAGTGAAATATATGAGAACAATATGTGGTGTGAGGAGGGTTGACCGAGTAAGTAATGTTAGGGTAAGAGAGATGTGTGGTCGTTACAAGAGCATTGTTGAGAAAGGTGAAGAGCGTGTGCTGAAATAGTATAGAGATATGGAGAGAATTAGTGAGGAGAGGTTGACAAAGAAAATTTATGAGTCAGAAGTAAAGGGGACAAGGAAGAGGGGAAGACAAATTAGAGATTGATGGATGGAGTGTATAAGATTTTGAGTGCTCGGGGCTTGAACATGTCGATGGGAGAAGAGTGTGCACTGCATATAGTGAGTGGAATGACTTAGCATAGCGGCAGTAAAGTATCAATGAATTGAACCAGGGCAAATGAAGCAGCCAATTGTACCCTCAACTGCCACATTACTCACTTTTGCATTTAAATGTATATATACTACTAGGTTTCTTGCATCTAAAAAGGTAACAGTCACTTAGATGCTCCCAAAACATTTGCTCCTAGTGATATTTGTTCTCATGCCAGGTGCATGAGCACTATTGATCACAAATCTCTTGCAATTCACATTTATTTTTAGCTCATGTCTGTCTTGAGTTCTTTTCCTTACACTTTTTAGAACATTCTCACAACTACTATATCAACGGTAGTGCTGCCCCTTCCATACAAACCTCCAACAGCCAGGGTCGAACCCGGGACTCTTGAACCACAGGCGGGAATGCTACCGCTAGGATATGTGCCTGGCTAATAGGAAATAACTATTCGAATAATATGTACTCGAATACCCTTCGTCTCACGTTGGTGAGCAACGAGGTCTACACCGAATATTTCCCAACAGGAGCACATGATCAGAAGATAGCATTTTACCGAACCTAACTGTACAACCCAGATGTATATGAATACGAATAAAGTGCATATGAACGCGCACCTTCATAGGACATACACACCTCCAACAGCCAGGATCGAACCCGGGACCCCTGTGCCACAGGCGGGAATACTACCGCGAGGCTATGGGCCTGGCTAATAGGAAATAGATATTCGAATACTATATACTCGATTACGCTTCGTCTCACGTTGTTGAGCAACGGGGTCTACACCGGTTATTTTCCAACAGCGGTAGCGGTAGCATTCCCGACTGTTGCACATGGGTCCCAGGTTCGATCCTGGATGTTGGAGGTTTGTATGTTCTATGAAGGTGAGCGTTCATATGCACTTTATTCGTATTCATATACCTCCACGTTTACAGATAGGTTGGGTAAAATGCTATCTGCTGGCTATGTGCGCCTGTTAGGAAATAACCGGTGTAGACCCCGTTGCTCAACAACGTGAGACGAAGGGTAAAGGAGTAAACATTATTCGGAGGAGGGTGGAGGTGCTGGAAATGAGATATTTGAGGACTATATGTAGTGTGAGGCGGTTTGATCGAGAAAGTAATGAAAGGATAAAAGAGATGTGTGTTAATGAAAAGAGTGTGGTTGAGAGAGCAGAAGACGGTGTTTTGAAATGATTTGGTCACATTGAAAGAATGAATGAGGAAAGATAGACAAAGAGGATATATGTGTCAGAGGTGGAGGGATCGAGGAGAAGTGGGAGACAAAATTGGAAGTGGAAGATGGAGTGAAGAAGATTTTGAGTGATCGGGGCCTGAACATGCAGGAGGGTGAAAGGCGTGTAAGGAATAGAGTGAATTGGAACGACGTGGTATACAGGGGTCGAAATGCTGTCAATGGATTGAACCAGGGCATGTGAAGCGTGTGGGGTAAACCATGGAAAGTTTTGTGGGGCCTAGATGTGGAAAGGGAGTTTTGGTTTCGGTGCATTATACATGACAGCTAGAGACTGAGTGTGAACGAATATGGCCTTTGTATCTTTTTCCCTGAGCTACCTCGTGCACATGCACAGGGAGGGGAGTTTCATTTCATGTGTGGCGGGGTGGCGATATGAATGAATAAGGGGAGACGGTATGAATTATGTACATATGTATATGTATGTGTGTGTATATATATGTATACGTTGAGATGCATAGGAATGTATATCTGCGTGTGTGGACGTGTATGTATATACATGTGTATGTGGGTGTGTTGGCCCATTCTTTCGTCTGTTTCCTTGCGCCACCTAGCTAACGCGGGAGACAGTGACAAAGTAGAAAAAGAGTAATATATATATATATATATATATATATATATATATATATATATATATATATATATATATATATATATATATATATATATATATATATATATATATATATATATATATATATATATATATATATATATATATATATATATATATATATATATATATATATATATATATATATATATATATATATATATATATATTATATATATATATATATATATATATATATATATATATATATATATATATATATATATATATATATATATATATATATATATATATATTCATATATATATATATATATATATATATATATATATATATATATATATATATATATATATATATATATATATATATATATATATATATATATATATATATATATATATATATATATATATATCCCTGGGGATAGGGGAGAAAGAATACTTCCCACGTATTCCTCGCGTGTCTTAGAAGGCGACTAAAGGGGACTGGAGCGGGGGGCCACAAACCCTCCCCTCCTTGTATTTTAACCTTCTAAAAGGGGAAACAAAAGAAGGAGTCAAGCGAGGAGTGCTCATCCTCCTCGAAGGCTCAGATTGGGCTGTCTAAATGTGTGTGGATGTAACCAAGATGAGAAAAGAGGAGAGATAGGTAGTATATTTGAGGAAAGGAACCTGGATGTTTTGGCTCTGAGTGAAACGAAGCTCAAGGGTAAAGGGGAAGAGTGGTTTGGGAATGTCTTGGGAGTAAAGTCAGGGGTTCGTGAGAGGACAAGAGCAAGGGAAGGAGTAGCACTACTCCTGAATCAGGAGTTCTGGGAGTATGTGATAGAGTATAAGAAAGTAAATTCCAGATTGATATGGGTTAAACAGAAAGTTGATGGAGAGAGATGGGTGATTATTGGTGCATATGCACCTGGGCATGAGAAGAAAGATCATGAGAGGCAAGTGTTTTGGGAGCCGCTGAATGAGTGTGTTAGTGGTTTTGATGCACAAGACCAGGTTATAGTGATGGGTGATCTGAATGCAAACGTGAGTAATGTGGCAGTTGAAGGAATGATTGGTATACATGGAGTGTTCAGTGTTGTAAATGGAAATGGTGAAGAGCTTGTAGATTTATGTGCTGAAAAAGGACTGGTGATTGGGAATACCTGGTTTAAAAAGTGAGATATACATAAGTATACTTATGTAAGTAGGAGAGATGGCCAGAGAGCGTTATTGGATTACGTGTTAATTGATAGACGCACGAAACTAAGACTTTTGGATGTTAATGTGCTGAGAGGTGCAACTGGAGCGATGTCTGATCATTATCTTGTGGAGGCGAAGGTGAAGATTTGTGGGGGTTTTCAGAAAAGATGAGAGAAGGTTGGGGTGAAGAGAGTGGTGAGAGTAAGTGAGCTTGGGAAGGACACTTGTGTGAGGAAGTACCAGGAGAGACTGAGTACAGAATGGATAAAGGTGAGAAAAAAGGAGGTACGGGGAGTGGGAGAGGAATGGGATGTATTTAGTTAAGCAGTGATGGCTTGCGCAAAAAAAAACTTGTGGCATGAGAAGCGTGGGAGGTGGGTTGATTAGAAAAGGTAGTGAGTGGTGGGATGAAGAAGTAAGATTATTAGTGAAACAGAAGAGAGAGGCATTTGGACGATTTTTGCAGGGAAAAAATGCAAATGAGTGGGAGAGGTATAAAAGAAAGAGGCAGGAGGTCAAGAGAAAGGTGCAAGAGGTGAAAAAGAGGACAAATGAGAGTTGGGGTGAGAGAGTATCATTAAATTTCAGGGAGAATAAAAAGATGTTTTGGAAGGAGGTAAATAAATTGCGTAAGACAAGGGAGCAAATGGGAACTTCAGTGAAGGGGGCTAATGGGGAGGTGATAACAAGTAGTGGTGATGTGAGAAGGATATGGAATGAGTATTTTGAAGGTTTGTTGAATGTGTTTGATGATAGAGTGGCAGATATAGGGTGTTTTTGTCGAGGTGGTGTGCAAAGTGAGAGGGTTAGGGAAAATGATTTGGTAAATAGGGCAGAGTTAGTAAAAGCTTTACGAAAGATGAAAACCGGCAAGGCAGCAGGTTTGGATGGTATTGCAGTGGAATTTATTGAAAAAGGGGGTGACTGTATTGTTGACTGGTTGGTAAGGTTATTTAATGTATGTTTGATTCATGATGAGATGCCTGAGGATTGGTGGAATGCTTGCATAGTGCCATTGTACAAAGGCAAAGGGGATAAGAATGAGTGCTCAAATTACAGAGGTATAAGTTTGTTGAGTATTCCTGGTAAATTATATGGGAGGGTATTGATTGAGAGGGTGAAGGCATGTACAGAGCATCAGATTGGGAAGAGCAGTGTGGTTTCAGAAGTGGTAGAGGATGTGTGGATCAGGTGTTTGCTTTGAAGAATGTGTGTGAAAAATTCTTAGAAAAACAAAAGGATTTGTATGTAGCATTTATGGATCTGGATAGGCATATGATAGAGTTGATAGAGATGCTCTGAGGAAGGTTTTAAGAATACATGGTGTGGGAGGCAAGTTGTTAGAAGCAGTGAAAAGTTTTTATCGAGGATGTAAGGCATGTGTACGGGTAGGAATAGAGGAAAGTGATTGGTTCTTAGTGAATGTAGGTTTTTCGGTAGGGGTATCTAATGTCTCCATGGTTTTTTAATTTGTTTATGGATCTTGTTGTTAGGGAGGTGAATGCAAGAGTTTTGGAAAGAGTGGCAAGTATGCAGTCTGTTGTGGATGAGAGAGCTTGGGAAGTGAGTCAGTTGTTGTTCGCTGATGATACACTGCCGATGGCTGATTCATGTAAGAAACTGCAGAAGCTGGTGACTGAGTTTGGTAAAGTGTGTGAAAGAAGAAAGTTAAGAGTAAATGTGAATAAGAGCAAGGTTATTAGGTACAGTAGGGTTGAGGGTCAAGTCAATTGGGAGGTAAGTTTGAATGGAGAAAAATTGGAGGAAGTAAAGTGTTTTAGATGTCTGGGAGTGGATCTGGCAGCGGATGGAACCATGTAAGCGGAAGTGAATCATGGGGTGGGGGAGGGGGGCGAAAATTCTGGGAGCCTTGAAGAATGTGTGGAAGTCGAGAACATTATCTCGGAAAGCAAAAATGGGTATGTTTGAGGGAATATTCGTTCCAACAATGTTGTATGGCTGCGAGGCGTGGGCTATGAATAGAGTTGTGCGCAGGAGGATGGATGTGCTGGAAATGAGATGTTTGAGGACAATATGTGGTGTGAGGTGGTTTGATCGAGTAAGTAATGTAAGGGTAAAAGAGATGTGTGGAAATGAAAAGAGTGTGGTTGAGAGAGCAGAAGAGGGTGTTTTGAAATGGTTTGGTCAAATGGAGAGAATGAGTGAGGATAGATTGACAAAGAGGATATATGTGTCAGAGATGGAGGGAGCGAGGAGAAGTGGGAGACCAAATTGGAGGTGGAAAGATGGAGTGAAAAAGATTTTGTGTGATCGGGGCCTGAGCATGCAGGAGGGTGAAGGGCGTGCAAGGAATAGAGTGAAATGAAACGATGTGGTATACCGGGGTCGACGTGCTGTCAGTGGATTGAACCAGGGCATGTGAAGCGTCTGGGGTAAACCATGGAAAGTGTGTGGGGCCTGGATGTGGAAAGGGAGCTGTGGTTTCGGTGCAGTATTACATGACAGCTAGAGACTGAGTGTGAACGAATGGGGCCTTTGGTGTCTTCTCCTAGTGCTACCTCGCACACTTGAGGGGGGGAGGGGTTGTTATTCCATGTGTGGCGAGGTGGCGATGGGAACAAATAAAGGCAGACAGTATGTATTATGTACATGTGTATATATGTATATGTCTGTGTGTGTATATATATGTGTACATTGATATGTATAGGTATGTATATTTGCGTGTGTGGACTTGTATGTATATATATGTGTATATGGGCGGGTTGGGCCATTCTTTCGTCTGTTTCCTTGCGCTACCTCGGAAACGCGGGAGACAGCGACAAAGCAAAATAAATATATAGATAAATATATATATATATATATATATATATATATATATATATATATATATATATATATATATATATATATATACATATATATATATTTTTTTTTGCTTTGTCGCTGTCTCCCGCGTTTGCGAGGTAGCGCAAGGAAACAGACGAAAGAAATGGCCCAACCCACCCCCATACACATTTATATACATACGTCCACACACGCAAATATACATACCTACACAGCTTTCCATGGTTTACCCCAGACGCTTCACATGCCCTGATTCAATCCACTGACATCACGTCAACCCCGGTATACCACATCGCTCCAATTCACTCTATTCCTTGCCCTCCTTTCACCCTCCTGCATGTTCAGGCCCCGATCACACAAAATCTTTTTCACTCCATCTTTCCACCACCAATTTGGTCACCCTCTTCTCCTCGTTCCCTCCACCTCCGACACATATATCCTCTTGGTCAATCTTTCCTCACTCATTCTCTCCATGTGCCCAAACCATTTCAAAACACCCTCTTCTGCTCTCTCAACCACGCTCTTTTTATTTCCACACATCTCTCTTACCCTTACGTTACTTACTCGATCAAACCACCTCACACCACACATTGTCCTCAAACATCTCATTTCCAGCACATCCATCCTCCTGCGCACAACTCTATCCATAGCCCACGCCTCGCAACCGTACAACATTGTTGAAACCACTATTCCTTCAAACATGGCCATTTTTGCTCTCCGAGATGAAGTTTTCGACTTCAACACATTCTTCAAGGCTCCCAGAATTTTCGCTCCCTCTCCCACCCTAAGATTCACTTCCGCTGCCAAATCAATTCCCAGATATCTAAAACACTTCACTTACTCCAGTTTTTCTCCATTCACACTAACCTCCCAATTTACTTGACCCACAACCCTACTGTACCTAATAACCTTACTCTAATTCACATTTACTCCCAACTTTCTTGTTTCAAACACTTTACCAAACTCAGGCACCAGCTTCTGCAGTTTCTCACATGAATTAGCCACCAACGCTGTATCACCAGCGAACAACTGACTCACTTCCCAAGCTCTCTCATCCACAACCGACTGCATACTTGCCACTCTTTCCAAAACTCTTGCATTTACCTCCCTAACATCCACATCCATAAACAAATTAAACAACTATAGAGACATCACACACCCCTGCCGCAAACCCACATTCACTGAGAACCAATCACTTTCCTCTCTTCCTATACGTACAAATGCCTTATATCCTCGATAAAACTTTTGACTGCTTCGAACAACTTCTCCCACACCATATATTCTTGATACCTTCCACAGCGCATCTCTATCAACTCTATCATAAGCCTTCTCCAGATCCATAAATGCTACATACAAATCCATTTACTTTTCTAAGTATTTCTCACATACATTCTTCAAAGCAAACTCATGATCCACACATCCTCTACCACTTCTGAAACCACACTGCGCTTCACCAATCTGATGCTCTGTACATGCCTTCACCCTCTCAATCAATACCCTCCCATATAATTTACCAAGAATACTCAACAAAATTATACCTCTGTAATTTGAGCACTCACTCTTATCCCTTTGCCTTTGTACAATGGAACTATGCAAGCATTCCGCCGATCCTCAGACACCTCAACATGATCATGCATACACTAAATAATCTGACCAACCGGTCAACAATACAGTCACCTCCTTTTTTAATAAATTCCACTGCAATACCCTCCAAACCCGCTGCCTTGCCGTCTTTCATCTTCCGCAAAACTTTTACTACCTCTTCTCTGTTTACCAGATCATTTTCAAAAAACCCTCTCACTTTTCATACCACCTCAACCAAAACACCCTATATCTGCAACTCCATCATCAAGCACATTCAACAATCCCACAAAATACTCACTCCATCTCCTTCTCACATCACCACTACTTGTCATCACCTCCCCATTAGCCCCCTTCACTGAAGTTCCAATTTGCTCCCTTGTCTTACGCACTTTATTTACCTCCTTCCAAAACATCTTTTTATTTTCCCTAAGATTTAATGATACTCTCTCACCCCAACTGTCATTTGCCGTCTTTTCCACCTCTTACACCTTTCTCTTGACCTCTTGCCTCTTTCTTTATACATATCCCACTCATATGTATTTTTTCCCTGCAAAAATCGTCCAAATGCCTCTCTCTTCTGTTTCACTAATAATCTTGCTTCTTTATCACACCACTCACTACCCTTTCTAATCTGATCACCTCCCACGTTTCTCATGCGACAAGCATCTTTTGCGCAAGCCATCACTGCTTCCCTAAATGCATCCCATTCCTCCCCCACTCCACTTACCTTCTTTGTTCTCACCTTTTTCCATTCTGTGCTCAGTCTCTCCTGGTATTTCCTCACACAAGGGTCCTTCCCAAGCTCACTTACTGTCACCAATATCTTCACCCCAACATTCCCTCTTCTCTTCTGAAAACCTCTACAAATCTTCACCTTCGACTTCACAAGATAATGATCAGACATCTCTCCAGTTGCACCTTTCAGCACATTTACATCAAAAAGTCTGTCTTTAGCGCGCCTATCAATTAACACGCAATCCAATAACGCTCTCTGGCCATCTCTCCTCTTTACATACGTGTACTTATGTATATCTCTCTTTTAAATCAGGTATTCCCAATCACCAGTCCTTTTTCAGCACATAAATCTAAAAGCTCTTCACCATTTCCATTTATAACGCTGAACACCCTATGTATACCAATTATTCCCTCAACTGCCACATTACTCACCTTTGTATTCAAATCACCCATCACTATAACACGGTCTCGTGCTCCCAAAAAAATTGCCTCTCATGATCTTTTTTTCTCATGCCCAAGTGCATATACACCAATAATCACCCATCTCTCTCCATCAATTTTCAGTTTTACCCATATTAATCTACAGTTTACTTTCTTACACTCTTTCACATACCCCCACCACTCCTGTTTCAGGAGTAGTGATTCTCTTTCCATCGCTCTTGTCCTCTCACTAACCCCTGACTCTACTCCCAAGACATTCCCAAACCAGTCTTCCCCTTTACCCTTGAGCTTCGTTTCACTCAGAGTCAAAACATCCAGGTTCCTTTCCTCAAACATACTACCTATCTCTCCTTTTTTCTCATCTTGGTTACATCCACACACATTTAGACACCCCAGTCTGAGCCTTCGAGGAGGATGAGCAATGCCCGCGTGACTCTTTCTTCTGTTTCCCCTTTTACAAAGGTAAAATACGAGGAGGGGAAGGTTTCTAGACCCCCGCTCCCGTCCCGTTTAGTCGCCTTCTACGACCCGTGAGGAATGCGTTGGAAGTATTCTTTCTCCTCTATCCTCAGGGATATATATATATACATATATATATACATATATATATATATATATATATATATATATATATATATATATATATATATATATATATATATATATATATATGCAGCTTTATACTTTCTTATTGTGTACGTGTGTGTGTGTGTGTGAGTGTGAGTGTGTGACTTTCGATCAGGTGTATTCTTTGAAGAATGTGTGTGATGAACAATCATAATCAGAGGAACAGATGGATTTGCATAAACCATTTATAGGACTAGAGAAAGTATAATGTGGTTGATAGAGATTCCTTGTCGAAGCTATTAGAATCGGCGAGGAGTTTTCATCAAGAGAGTAATGCGTGTGAGCAAATAGTTAGTTACGAGTCAGAATGGTTCTCGGTGGATATGGGTTGTGGTAGGGCTTTATGATGGCACCATGTCTCGTTTCTTTGTTTATGGCTAGGGCGGTGAGAGAGGTAAATGGAAATGTCTTGCTGAAAGTGACAGGTTGGCAACCCGTGTGGGGTGAGGGAGGACGGGAAAAGAGTCACCTGTTTGATGATGACACGACACTGGTGGCAAATTTGAGTGAGAAACCACAAAAGTTGGTAAGTGAGTTTCACGGTGTATGGGAGAGGTGAAAAGTGAGTATAAGCAAGAATGTTATGTTTAGCAGTACCACTAGAGAGAGAGATTATTCTAGGTGTAGATTTAAGTAGAAAAGACTTGGAGGACATTAAGTATTCTAGATACCTGTGAGTGAACATGCCAGCAAATTGAAACATGTAAGTTAGATTGTCATAGGCTGGGTGAAAGGTCAAAGGTTCTGGAAGCACTGAGGGATGCGTGGAAAGAGGGCATCCTATAGGTCGAATTTGGGTATCTAGATGCATGCAAGGCATGGGCTCTAGAAAAGAATATAGGGAAAAGGATGATTGTGTTGGAAGTGAAATATATGAGAACAATATCTGGTGTGAGGAGGGTTGACCGAGTAAGTAATGTTAGGGTAAGAGAGATGTGTGGTCGTTACAAGAGCATTGTTGAGAAAGGT
The DNA here is from genome assembly GCF_036320965.1 of Panulirus ornatus. NCBI lineage: Eukaryota > Metazoa > Arthropoda > Malacostraca > Decapoda > Palinuridae > Panulirus > Panulirus ornatus. Next base: position 59,108,023 of record NC_092226.1, read on the forward strand.
GAAGAGCGTGTGCTGAAATAGTATAGAGATATGGAGAGAATTAGTGAGGAGAGGTTGACAAAGAAAATTTATGAGTCAGAAGTAAAGGGGACAAGGAAGAGGGGAAGACAAATTAGAGATGGATGGATGGAGTGTATAAGATTTTGAGTGCTCGGGGCTTGAACATGTCGATGGGAGAAGAGTGTGCACAGCATAAAGTGAGTGGAATGACTTAGCATAGCGGCAGTAAAGTATCAATGAATTGAACCAGGGCGAATGAAGCAGCCAATTGTACCCTCAACTGCCACATTACTCACTTTTGCATTTAAATGTATATATACTACTAGGTTTCTTGCATCTAAAAAGGTAACAGTCACTTAGATGCTCCCAAAACATTTGCTCCTAGTGATATTCTCATGCCAGGTGCATGAGCACTATTGATCACAAATCTCTTGCAATTCACTTTTATTTTAGCTCATGTCTGTCTTGAGTTCTTTTCCTTACACTTTTTAGAACATTCTCACAACTACTATATCAACGGTAGTGCTGCCCCTTCCATACAAACCTCCAACAGCCAGGGTCGAACCCGGGACCCTTGAACCACAAGCGGGAATGCTACCGCTAGGATATGTGCCTGGCTAATAGGAAATAACTATTCGAATACTATGTACTCGAATACCCTTCGTCTCACGTTGGTGAGCAACGAGGTCTACACCGAATATTTCCCAACAGGAGCACATGATCAGAAGATAGCATTTTACCGAACCTAACTGTACAACCCAGATGTATATGAATACGAATAAAGTGCATATGAACGCGCACCTTCATAGAACATACACACCTCCAACAGCCAGGATCGAACCCGGGACCCCTGTGCCACAGGCGGGAATACTACCGCGAGGCTATGGGCCTGGCTAATAGGAAATAGATATTCGAATACTATATACTCGATTACGCTTCGTCTCACGTTGTTGAGCAACGGGGTCTACACCGGTTATTTTCCAACAGCGGTAGCGGTAGCATTCCCGACTGTTGCACATGTGTCCCAGGTTCGATCCTGGATGTTGGAGGTTTGTATGTTCTATGAAGGTGAGCGTTCATATGCACTTTATTCGTATTCATATACCTCCACGTTTACAGATAGGTTGGGTAAAATGCTATCTGCTGGCTATGTGCGCCTGTTAGGAAATAACCGGTGTAGACCCCGTTGCTCAACAACGTGAGACGAAGGGTAAAGGAGTAAACATTATTCGGAGGAGGGTGGATGTGCTGGAAATAAGATATTTGAGGACTATATGTAGTGTGAGGTGGTTTGATCGAGAAAGTAATGAAAGGATAAAAGAGATGTGTGTTAATGAAAAGAGTGTGGTTGAGAGAGCAGAAGACGGTGTTTTGAAATGATTTGGTCACATTGAAAGAATGAATGAGGAAAGATAGACAAAGAGGATATATGTGTCAGAGGTGGAGGGATCGAGGAGAAGTGGGAGACAAAATTGGAGGTGGAAGATGGAGTGAAGAAGATTTTGAGTGATCGGGGCCTGAACATGCAGGAGGGTGAAAGGCGTGTAAGGAATAGAGTGAATTGGAACGACGTGGTATACAGGGGTCGAAATGCTGTCAATGGATTGAACCAGGGCATGTGAAGCGTGTGGGGTAAACCATGGAAAGTTTTGTGGGGCCTAGATGTGGAAAGGGAGTTTTGGTTTCGGTGCATTATACATGACAGCTAGAGACTGAGTGTGAACGAATATGGCCTTTGTATCTTTTTCCCTGAGCTACCTCGTGCACATGCATAGGGAGGGGAGTTTCATTTCATGTGTGGCGGGGTGGCGATATGAATGAATAAGGGGAGACGGTATGAATTATGTACATATGTATATGTATGTGTGTGTATATATATGTATACGTTGAGATGCATAGGAATGTTTATCTGCGTGTGTGGACGTGTATGTATATACATGTGTATATGGGTGTGTTGGCCCATTCTTTCGTCTGTTTCCTTGCGCCACCTAGCTAACGCGGGAGACAGTGACAAAGTAGAAAAAGAGTAATATATATATATATATATATATATATATATATATATATATATATATATATATATATATATATATATATATATATATATATATATATATATATATATATATATATATATATATATATATATATATATATATATATATATATATATATATATACGTATATATATATATATATATATATATATATATATATATATATATATATATATATATATATATATATATATATATATATATATATATATATATATATATATATATATATATATATATATATATATATATATATATATATATATATATATATATATATATATATATATATATATATATATATATATATATATATATATATATATATATATATATATATATATATATATATATATATATATATATATATATATATATATATATATATATATATATATATATATATATATATCCCTGGGGATAGGGGAGAAAGAATACTTCCCACGTATTCCTCGCGTGTCGTAGAAGCCGACTAAAGGGGACTGGATCGGGGGGCCACAAACCCTCCCCTCCTTGTATTTTAACCTTCTAAAAGGGGAAACAAAAGAAGGAGTCAAGCGAGGAGTGCTCATCCTCCTCGAAGGCTCAGATTGGGCTGTCAAAATGTGTGTGGATGTAACCAAGATGAGAAAAGAGGAGAGATAGGTAGTATATTTGAGGAAAGGAACCTGGACGTTTTGGCTCTGAGTGAAACGAAGCTCAAGGGTAAAGGGGAAGAGTGGTTTGGGAATGTCTTGGGAGTAAAGTCAGGGGTTCGTGAGAGGACAAGAGCAAGGGAAGGAGTAGCACTACTCCTGAATCAGGAGTTCTGGGAGTATGTGATAGAGTATAAGAAAGTAAATTCCAGATTGATATGGGTTAAACAGAAAGTTGATGGAGAGAGATGGGTGATTATTGGTGCATATGCACTTGGGCATGAGAAGAAAGATCATGAGAGGCAAGTGTTTTGGGAGCCGCTGAATGATTGTGTTAGTGGTTTTGATGCACAAGACCAGGTTATAGTGATGGGTGATTTGAATGCAAACGTGAGTAATGTGGCAGTTGAAGGAATGATTGGTATACATGGAGTGTTCAGTGTTGTAAATGGAAATGGTGAAGAACTTGTAGATTTATGTGCTGAAAAAGGACTGGTGATTGGGAATACCTGGTTTAAAAAGTGAGATATACATAAGTATACTTATGTAAGTAGGAGAGATGGCCAGAGAGCTTTATTGGATTACGTGTTAATTGATAGACGCACGAAACTAAGACTTTTGGATGTTAATGTGCTGAGAGGTGCAACTGGAGCGATGTCTGATCATTATCTTGTGGAGGCGAAGGTGAAGATTTGTGGGGGTTTTCAGAAAAGATGAGAGAAGGTTGGGGTGAAGAGAGTGGTGAGAGTAAGTGAGCTTGGGAAGGACACTTGTGTGAGGAAGTACCAGGAGAGACTGAGTACAGAATGGATAAAGGTGAGAAAAAAGGAGGTACGGGGAGTGGGAGAGGAATGGGATGTATTTAGTTAAGCAGTGATGGCTTGCGCAAAAAAAAACTTGTGGCATGAGAAGCGTGGGAGGTGGGTTGATTAGAAAAGGTAGTGAGTGGTGGGATGAAGAAGTAAGATTATTAGTGAAACAGAAGAGAGAGGCATTTGGACGATTTTTGCAGGGAAAAAATGCAAATGAGTGGGAGAGGTATAAAAGAAAGAGGCAGGAGGTCAAGAGAAAGGTGCAAGAGGTGAAAAAGAGGACAAATGAGAGTTGGGGTGAGAGAGTATCATTAAATTTCAGGGAGAATAAAAAGATGTTTTGGAAGGAGGTAAATAAATTGCGTAAGACAAGGGAGCAAATGGGAACTTCAGTGAAGGGGGCTAATGGGGAGGTGATAACAAGTAGTGGTGATGTGAGAAGGATATGGAATGAGTATTTTGAAGGTTTGTTGAATGTGTTTGATGATAGAGTGGCAGATATAGGGTGTTTTTGTCGAGGTGGTGTGCAAAGTGAGAGGGTTAGAGAAAATGATTTGGTAAATAGGGCAGAGTTAGTAAAAGCTTTACGAAAGATGAAAACCGGCAAGGCAGCAGGTTTGGATGGTATTGCAGTGGAATTTATTGAAAAAGGGGGTGACTGTATTGTTGACTGGTTGGTAAGGTTATTTAATGTATGTTTGATTCATGATGAGATGCCTGAGGATTGGTGGAATGCTTGCATAGTGCCATTGTACAAAGGCAAAGGGGATAAGAATGAGTGCTCAAATTACAGAGGTATAAGTTTGTTGAGTATTCCTGGTAAATTATATGGGAGGGTATTGATTGAGAGGGTGAAGGCATGTACAGAGCATCAGATTGGGAAGAACAGTGTGGTTTCAGAAGTGGTAGAGGATGTGTGGATCAGGTGTTTGCTTTGAAGAATGTGTGTGAGAAATTCTTAGAAAAACAAAAGGATTTGTATGTAGCATTTATGGATCTGGATAGGCATATGATAGAGTTGATAGAGATGCTCTGAGGAAGGTTTTAAGAATACAGGGTGTGGGAGGCAAGTTGTTAGAAGCAGTGAAAAGTTTTTATCGAGGATGTAAGGCATGTGTACGGGTAGGAATATAGGAAAGTGATTGGTTCTTAGTGAATGTAGGTTTGCGGTAGGGGTATCTGATGTCTCCATGGTTTTTTAATTTGTTTATGGATCTTGTTGTTAGGGAGGTGAATGCAAGAGTTTTGGAAAGAGTGGCAAGCATGCAGTCTGTTGTGGATGAGAGAGCTTGGGAAGTGAGTCAGTTGTTGTTCGCTGATGATACACTGCCGGTGGCTGATTCATGTAAGAAACTGCAGAAGCTGGTGACTGAATTTGGTAAAGTGTGTGAAAGAAGAAAGTTAAGAGTAAATGTGAATAAGAGCAAGGTTATTAGGTACAGTAGGGTTGAGAGTCAAGTCAATTGGGAGGTAAGTTTGAATGGAGAAAAATTGGAGGAAGTAAAGTGTTTTAGATATCTGGGAGTGGATCTGGCAGCGGATGGAACCATGTAAGCCGAAGTGAATCATGGGGTGGGGGAGGGGGGCGAAAATTCTGGGAGCCTTGAAGAATGTGTGGAAGTCGAGAACATTATCTCGGAAAGCAAAAATGGGTATGTTTGAGGGAATACTCGTTCCAACAATGTTGTATGGCTGCGAGGCGTGGGCTATGAATAGAGTTGTGCGCAGGAGGATGGATGTGCTGGAAATGAGATGTTTGAGGACAATATGTGGTGTGAGGTGGTTTGATCGAGTAAGTAATGTAAGGGTAAAAGAGATGTGTGGAAATGAAAAGAGTGTGGTTGAGAGAGCAGAAGAGGGTGTTTTGAAATGGTTTGGTCAAATGGAGAGAATGAGTGAGGATAGATTGACAAAGGGGATATATGTGTCAGAGATGGAGGGAACGAGGAGAAGTGGGAGACCAAATTGGAGGTGGAAAGATGGAGTGAAAAAGATTTTGTGTGATCGGGGCCTGAGCATGCAGGAGGGTGAAGGGCGTGCAAGGAATAGAGTGAATTGAAACGATGTGGTATACCGGGGTCGACGTGCTGTCAGTGGATTGAACCAGGGCATGTGAAGCGTCTGGGGTAAACCATGGAAAGTGTTTGGGGCCTGGATGTGGAAAGGGAGCTGTGGTTTCGGTGCAGTATTACATGACAGCTAGAGACTGAGTGTGAACGAATGGGGCCTTTGGTGTCTTCTCCTAGTGCTAACTCGCACACATGAGGGGGGAAGGGGTTGTTATTCCATGTGTGGCGAGGTGGCGATGGGAACAAATAAAGGCAGACAGTATGTATTATGTACAAGTGTATATATGTATATGTCTGTGTGTGTATATATATGTGTACATTGATATGTATAGGTATGTATATTTGCGTGTGTGGACTTGTATGTATATATATGTGTATATGGGCGGGTTGGGCCATTCTTTCGTCTGTATCCTTGCGCTACCTCGGAAACGCGGGAGACATCGACAAAGCAAAATAAATATATAGATAAATATATATATATATATATATATATATATATATATATATATATATATATATATATATATATATATATATATATATATATATATATATTTTTTTTTGCTTTGTCGCTGTCTCCCGCGTTTGCGAGGTAGCGCAAGGAAACAGACGAAAGAAATGGCCCAACCCACCCCCATACACATTTATATACATACGTCCACACACGCAAATATACATACCTACACAGCTTTCCATGGTTTACCCCAGACGCTTCACATGCCCTGATTCAATCCACTGACATCACGTCAACCCCGGTATACCACATCGCTCCAATTCACTCTATTCCTTGCCCTCCTTTCACCCTCCTGCATGTTCAGGCCCCGATCACACAAAATCTTTTTCACTCCATCTTTCCACCACCAATTTGGTCACCCTCTTCTCCTCGTTCCCTCCACCTCCGACACATATATCCTCTTGGTCAATCTTTCCTCACTCATTCTCTCCATGTGCCCAAACCATTTCAAAACACCCTCTTCTGCTCTCTCAACCACGCTCTTTTTATTTCCACACATCTCTCTTACCCTTACGTTACTTACTCGATCAAACCTCCTCACACCACACATTGTCCTCAAACATCTCATTTCCAGCACATCCATCCTCCTGCGCACCACTCCATCCATAGCCCACGCCTCGCAGCCATACAACATTGTTGGAACCACTATTCCTTCAAACATACCCATTTTTGCTTTCCGAGATAATGTTCTCGACTTCCACACATTCTTCAAGGCTCCCAGAATTTTCGACCCCTCCCCCATCCTATGATCCACTTCCGCTTCCATGGTTCCATCCGCTGCCAGATCCACTCCCAGATATCTAAAACACTTTACTTCCTCCAGTTTTTCTCCATTCAAACTCACCTCCCAGTTGACTTTACCCTCAACCCTACTGTACCTAATAACCTTGCTCTTATTCACATTTACTCTTAACTTTCTTCTTTCACACACTTTACCAAACTCAGTCACCAGCTTCTGCAGTTTCTCACATGAATCAGCCACCAGCGCTGTATCATCAGCGAACAACAACTGACTCACTGCCCAAGCTCTCTCATCCCCAACAGACTTCATACTTGCCCATCTTTCCAAAACTCTTGCATTCACCTCCCTAACAACCCCATCCATAAACAAATTAAACAACCATGGAGACATCACACACCCCTGAAGCAAACCTACATTCACTGAGAACCAATCACTTTCCTCTCTTCCTACACGTACACATGCCTTACATCCTCCATAAAAACTTTTCACTGCTTCTAACAACTTGCCTCCCACACCATATATTCTTAATACCTTCCACAGAGCATCTCTATCAACTCTATGATATGCCTTCTCCAGATCCATAAATGCTACATACAAATCCATTTGCTTTTCTAAGTATTTCTCACATACATTCTTCAAAGCAAACGCCTGATCCACACATCCTGTACCACTTCTGAAACCACACTGCTCTTCCCCATTCTGATGCTCTGTACATGCCTTCACCCTCTCAATCAATACACTCCCATATAATTTACCAGGAATACTCAACAATCTTATACCTCTGTAATTTGAGCACTCACTCTTATCCCCTTTGCCTTTGTACAATGGCACTATGCAAGCATTCCGCCAATCCTCAGGCACCTCACCATGAGTCATACATACATTAAATAACCTTACCAACCAGTCAACAATACAGTCACCCCCTTTTTTAATAAATTCCACTGCAATACCATCCAATCCTGCTGCCTTGCCGGCTTTCATCTTCCGCAAAGCTTTTACTACCTCTTCTCTGTTTACCAAATCATTTTCCCTAACCCTCTCACTTTGCACACCACCTCGACCAAAACACCCTATATCTGACACTCTATCATCAAACACATTCAACAAACCTTCAAAATACTCACTCCATCTCCTTCTCACATCACCTCTACTTGTTATCACCTCCCCATTAGCGCCCTTCACTGAAGTTCCCATTTGCTCCCTTGTCTTACGCACTTTATTTACCTCCTTCCAGAACATCTTTTTATTCTCCCTAAAATTTACTGATACTCTCTCACCCCAACTCTCATTTGCTCTTTTTTTCACCTCTTGCACCTTTCTCTTGACCTCCTGTCTCTTTCTTTTATACATCTCCCACTCAATTGTATTTTTTCCCTGCAAAAATCGTCCAAATGCCTCTCTCTTCTCTTTCACTAATACTCTTACCTCTTCATCCCACCACTCACTACCCTTTCTAATCAACCCATCTCCCACTCATCTCATGCTTACAAGCATCTTTTGCGCAATCCATCACTGATTCCCTAAATACATCCCATTCCTCCCCCACTCCCCTTACTTCCATTGTTCTTACCTTTTTCCATTCTGTACTCAGTCTCTCCTGGTACTTCCTCACACAAGTCTCCTTCCCAAGCTCACTTACTCTCAAAACCCTCTTCAACCCAACATTCACTCTTCTTTTCTGAAAACCCATACAAATCTTCACCTTAGCCTCCACAAGATAATGATGAGACATCCCTCCAGTTGCACCTCTCAGCACATTAACATCCAAAAGTCTCTCTTTCGCGCGCCTATCAATTAACACGTAATGCAATAACGATCTCTGGCCATCTCTCCTACTTACAAGTATACTTATGTATATCTCGCTTTTTAAACCAGGTATTCCCAATCATCAGTCCTTTTTCAGCACATAAATCTACAAGCTCTTCACCATTTCCATTTACAACACTTAACACCCCATGTATACCAATTATTCCCTCAATTGCCACATTACTCACCTTCGCATTCAAATCACCCATCACTATAACCCGGTCTCGTGCATCAAACCACACTCATTCAGCTGCTCCCAAAACACTTGCCTCTCATGATCTTTCTTCTCATGCCCAGGTGCATATGCACCAATAATCACCCATCTCTCTCCATCAACTTTCAGTTTTACCCATATTAATCGAGAATTTACTTTCTTACATTCTATCACATACTCCCACAACTCCTGTTTCAGGAGTATTGCTACTCCTTCCCTTGCTCTTGTCTTCTCACTAACCCCTGACTTTACTCCCAAGACATTCCCAAACCACTCTTCCCCTTTACCCTTGAGCTTCGTTTCACTCAGAGCCAAAACATCCAAGTTCCTTTCCTCAAACATAGTACGTATCTCTCCTTTTTTCACATCTTGGTTACACATTCAGGCTCCCCAATCTGAGCCTTCGAGGAGGATGAGCACTCCCCGCGTGACTCCTTCTTCTGTCTCCCATTTCTTCAGTTTTCCCATTTTCCCATATATATATATATATATATATATATATATATATATATATATATATATATATATATATATATATATATATATATATATATATATGCATATATATATATATATATATATATATATATATATATATATATATATATATATATATATATATATATATATATATATATATATATATATATATATATATATATATATATATATATATATATATAGCGCTCATCGTCCTCGAAGACTCAGAGTAGGGTGTCGAAATGTGTGTGGACGTAACCAAGATGAGAAAAAACGAAATAAAGGTAGTATGTTTGAGGAAAGGAACCTGGATGTTCTGGCTCTGAGTAAAACGAAGTTGAAGGGTAAAGGGGAAGAGTGTTTTGGGAATGTCTTGGAAGCAAAGTCAGGGGATGGCGAGCGGACATGAGCAAGTGAAGGAGTAGCACTACTCCTGAAACAGGAGTGGTGGGAGTATGTGATAGAGTATAAGAAAGTAAGGTGTACATTCATATGGGTAAAACTGAAAGTGGATGGAGAGAGATGTATGATTATTTGTGCATATGCGCCTAGGCATGAGAAGAAAGATGATGAGAGACAAGTGTTTCGGGAGAAGCTGAGTGAGTGTGTTAGTAGTTTTGATGCAGGAGACCGGGTTATAGTGATGGATGATTTGAATGCAAAGGTGAGTAATGTGGCAGTGGAGGGAATGACTGGTATACATGGGGCGTTCAGTGTTGTGAATGGAAATGGCAAAGAGCTTGTTGATTTGTGTGCTGAAAAAGGACTGGTGACTGGGAATACCTAGTTTGAAAAGAGATATATACATAAGTATACGTATATGAGTAGAAGAGATGACCTGAGAGAGTTATTGGATTACGTGTTAATTGATAGGTGCATGAAAGAGAGACTTTTGGATGTTAATGTGCATAGAGGTGCAACTGGAGGGATGTCTGATCATTATCTTCTGGAAGGGAAGGTGAAGATTTTTAGAGGTTTTCAGAAAAGAATAGAGAATGTTGGGATAAAGATAGTGGTGAGAGTAGGTAAGCTTGGGAGGGAGACTTTGTGAGGTAATCCCAGGAGAAACTGAGTACAAAATGGAAAAAGGTGAGAACAAAGGACGTTTGGGGAGTGGGGGAGGAATGGGATGTATTTACGGAAGTAGTGATGGCTTGCGTAAAAGATGCCTGTGGCATGAGAAGCATGGGAGGTGGGCAGATTAGAAAGGGTAGCGAATGGTATGATGAAGAAGTTGGGGTGAGAGAGTATCATTAGATATTAGGGAGAATAAAAAGATGTTTTGGAAGGATGTGAATAAAGTGCGTACGACAAGGGAACAAATGGGAACATCAGGGAAAGGGGCTAATGGGGAGCTGATAACAAGTGGTGCTGATGTGAGGAGATGGAGTGAGTATTTTGAAGGTTTTTGAATGTGTTTGATGATAGAGTGGCTGATGTCGGGTGTTTTAGTCGAGGTGCCGTGCAAAGTGAGAGAGTTAGGGAGAATGATTTGGTAAACAGAGCAGAGGTAATACAAGCTTTGCGGAAGTTTAAACCTGGCAATGTAATGGATTTGCATTGTATTGCAGTGGAATTTATTTAAAAATGGGTGAATATATTGTTGACTGGTTCGTAAGGTTATTTAATGTATGTATGGACTCATGGTGAGGTGCCTGAGGATTGGCAAAATGCTTGCATAGTGTCTCTGTACAAAGACAAAGGGGATAAAGGTGAGTGCGCAAATTACAGAGGTATAAGTTTGTTGAGTATTCCTTGGAAATTGTATGGGAGGGTATTGATTGAGAGGGTGAAGGCATGTACAGAGCATCAGACTGGGGAAGAGCAGTGTGGTCTCAGAAGTGGTAGATGATCTGTGGATCAGGAGTTTCCTTTGAAGAATGTACGTGAGAAATACTTAGAAAAGTAAATGAATTTATATGTAGCATTTACGGATCTGGAGAAGGCATATAATAGATTTGATAAAGATGCTCTGTGAAAGGATTTACGAATATATGGCTTGGATGGCAAGTTCTTAAAAACAGTGAAAATTTTCTATCGAGGATCTAAGGCAAGTGTACGAGTAGGTAGAGATGAAAGTGATTGGTTCTCACTGAATGTCGGTTTGCGGCAGGGGTGCGTGATGTCCACATGGTTGTTTAATTTGTTTATGTATGTGGTTGTTAGGGAATTGAATGCAAGAGTTTTGGAGAAAGGGGCATGTATGAAGTCTCTTGTGGATGAGAGAGCTTGGGAAGTGAGTCAGTTGTTCGCTGATGATACATCGCTGTTGGCTGATTCGGGTGAGAAAAGGCAGAACTGGCGACTGAGCTTAGTAAAGTGTGTGAAAGAAGAAAGCTGAGAGTAAATGTAAATTCGAGCAAAGTTATTAGGTACAGTAGGGTTAAGGGACAAGTCAATTGGAAGGTACGTTTACATGAAAAAAAAAAAAATGGAGGAATTGAAGTGTTTTTGATATCTAGTAGTGAATTTGGCAGCGGATGGAACCATGAAAGCGGAAGTGAGTCATAGGGTGTGGGAGGGGCGAAAGTTCTCGGAGCGTTGATATATATATATATATATATATATATATATATATATATATATATATATATATACATATATATATATATATATATATATATATATATTGGAAAGGATTACAATTTTGGGCGTGATCAAGATAATCCTATGAGTCCACGGGGAAAATGAAACACGAAAAGTTCCCAAGTGCACTTTCGTGTAATAATCACATCATCAGGGGAGACACAAGAGAAAAATATAACAGTCAGTTGATATACATCGAGGAGACGAAGCTAGGACGCCATTTGGTAAACATGTGATTGTCCAAAACATACAACGAGCGTTCATAAACTTATCATTTTACAAATCTTATCAACAATAAAGTTATCTAATTTGTACAGACCATCACTAATATTAAGATTATAATTCTTTGTGTATCTAATAATAGAAGATTCAATGATATTTCTCTTGGTAATAGAGTTAGAGTTAATTACTGTGATGGCGTTACTCCAGTCAATACAATGATCATAGTTTTTAACATGATTAAACATGATTCTTGTCCCGTTCTTATACTATATTTATGTTGCTTAAGTCTAACAGAAAGATCCTTACCAGTCTGACCAACATAAAATTTATCACAGTTTCCACAAGGAACTTAATAGGTGCAACCAAGAGAATTTTCTGGTGAATTCCTGATAAAGATATTCTTTATAGTATTATTGTTGCTAAAGGCAACATTTACATTAAAGGATTTAAGCAACATGGGAAGCAAAGTGAAAATATCATCAAAAGGGAGAACTAAAAGATTCTTAGTGTCAATGGGAGGTTTGGGCTCAACTCTATAAAATGATTTCTTTGCTAACTTTAGGGGTTTATCAATGAAAGATTTAGGGTACTTTAACTTAGATCCAATAGAATATATCTTCTCAAACTCATCATCAACAAACTCTGGACTGAAAATACGTACTGCCCTAAGGAACATAGATTCAAATGATGATAATTTAACTCTGTCATGTTGAGATGAGTAATAATGGATATATGAGCATACATTGATGGGTTTTCTATATATGCTAAACTTAAACTTGTTTTCTTCTCTATGGATCATGCTATCTAAAAATGATAACATACCATTATTTTCATTTTCTACAATAAGTCTGATGGAAAGTGCTAAATTATTAAGTAAAGGGAGAAATATTTGAAAATTCTCATTTGTTGGCCAAACACAAAGAACTTCATCTACATACCTAAACCAAATTGCATTAGAAGGTAAGATATCCTTTAGTTATTTTGTTTAAAAAAAATCCATATAAAGATTACTTAGTACAGGTGAAAGAGGGTTACCCATTGCCATACCAAATTTTTGAGCATAATAATCTCCATTAAATTGAAATACACAGTCTTTTATACACAATTTTATCAGTTCAATGAAACTAGGCTTTGAAATAGGTAAATGAATATCATCCAAGACATCAAACAGATATTCTAAAAGGTCATCAACTGGAAATTTAGTGAAAAGTGAGGAAACATCGAAGCTAACTAGTTTGAAATCAAAATTAATATTGATATTATTTAGCTTGTTGACTAAGTCTACATTGTTCATGATATTAGAATTTGATACCTTACCCACTAAAGAGCTTAATAAAGAAACTAAACATTTTGACAATCAATATGTGATGGAGCCTACTGAACTCACTATAGGTCTTGCTGGAAAGTTCAGTTTATGTGTTTTGATAAGTCCATACATATATGGCAATGAAGGGGACGGAGATGACAAACTTTTCATAAGAGAAATGTTACCTTTCAACAACAACTTCATTTCTTTATTGAAGTGAGAATTAACTGCTTCTAAGGGATTTTTACTAAGTTTAGAATATGTTGTATTATCATTTAGAAGATCATTTATTTTAGATAAATAGTTACTTTTGTCTAAAATCACAACAGTGTTAGCCTTATCTGCTTTAGTAATATGTATATCCTTGTCTTTCTTTAAGGTGTTAATAGCTCTTATGAATCTTTTAGGGCAATTAGCTTCCACTGGTTTTGTCAAAATGGTTAGTTTCTTTATTAAGCCCATTAATGGGTAAGGTATCAAATTCTAATATCATGAACAATGTAGATTTAGTCAACAAACTAAACAAAATCAATATTAATTTTGATTTCAAACTCGTTAGCTATGATGTTTCCTCACTTTTCACTGAAGTTGATGACCTTTTAGAATATTTATTTGATGTCTTGGATGATATTCATTTACCTATTTCAAAGTCTAGTATCATTGAATTGATAAAATTGTGTATAAAAGACTGTGTATTTCAATTTAATGGAGATTATTATGCTCATAAATTTGGTATGGCAATGGGTAACCCTCTTTCACCTGTAATAAGTAATCTTATATGGAATCTTTTTAAACAAAATAACTAAAAGATATCTTACCCTCTAATGCAATTTGGTTTAGGTATGTACATGATGTTCTTTGTGTTTGGCCAACAAATGAAAATTTACAAATATTTCTCACCTTACTTAACAATTTAGTACCTTCCATCAAATTTACTGTAGAAAATGAAAATAATGGTGTGTTACCATTTTTAGATTGCATGATCCATAGAGAAGGAAACAAGTTTAAGTTTAGCATATACAGAAAACCCACCAATGTATGCTCATATATCCATTATTACTCATCTCAACATAACAGAGTTAAATTATCATCATTTCAATCTATGTTCCTTAGGGCATTGCGTATTTGCAGTCCAGAGTTTATGGATGATGAGTTTGAGAAGATATATTCCATTGGATCTAAGTTAAAGTACCCTAGATCTTTAAGCAAAGATCTTTAGCAAAGAAAAATTTTTATAGAGTTGAGCCCAAACCTCCCATTGACACCAAGAATCTTTTAGTAATAATTTCACTTTGCTTCCCATGTTGCTTAAATCCTTTAATGTAAATGTTGCCTTTAGCAACAATAATACTATAAAGAATATCTTAACCAGGAATTCATCAGAAGATTCTCTTGGTTGCATCTATAAAGTGCCTTGCGGAAATTGCGTTAAATTTTATGTTGGTCAGACTGGTAAGGATCTTTCTGTTAGACTTAAGCAACATAAATATAGTATAAGAACGGGACAAGAATCAAATGCCTTGTTTAATCATGTTAAAAACTATGATCATTGTATTGACTGGAGTAACGCCATCTCAGTTATTAACTAATTCTATTACGAAGAGAAATATCATTGAATCTTCTATTATTAAATACACAAAAAATTATAATCTTAATATTAGTGATGGTCTATACAAATTAGATAACTTTATTGTTGATAAGATTTGTAAAATGATAAGTTTATGAACGCTCGTTGTATGTTTTGGAGAATTACATGTTTACCAAATGGCGTCCTAGCTTCGTCTCTTCGATGTATATCAACTGACTGTTATATTTCTCTCTTGTGGCTCCCCTGATGATGTGATTATTACACGAGAATGCACTTGGGAACTTTTCGTGTTTCATTTTCCCCGTGGACTCAAGGAATATCTTGATCACGAGCAAAAACTGTGATCTTTTCCAATACACACACACACACACACACACACACACATATATATATATATATATATATATATATATACATATATATATATATATATATATATATATATATATATATATATATATATATATATATATATATATATATATATATATATATTGATGCTACTTGGTAGTCTTATGATTGCCGTTCTTGAACACCAATCCATTGGCTCAGGTTCGATCCCAGGCGCCGATAGTGGGGGCACACGTCACCCAGCATATACAAAAGACAAATCGTAACCAATCCTGGACCTTTAACCTAGGGCGTGTTGTGTGTGAGCTTCTCTTCCATTCCCAATCTTATCTAGTTTCAGCCGCACACAAAGAAAAACGAGATGTAACTTTATTTTTTCGGGAGCTATTGAACTGTGCAGTGAAGTGGCAATCTAGTCGTCGAAGCTTCATTCACTTTTTTCAGTCCATTTTTGCAAATATACATTACAATGTGGAAGACACTCTTTATGGTGTGATCTGATAGGAAATTTTACTATTCTATTAGTTCACTGTGAATAGTATAATGAAATATCAGAATACTGAGAGAGAACTCATCAGACTTACAGTTCAAAACCCTATTGATTCATTCTTAGGTCCACACATGGACGGAGTTCCTTTCGTTGCTGTGACAGAGAACTTTTGTAAAAGCAACAAGCAACGTTAATGCCTGTGTAATATCTTGTCTATGAGTTTCGTTTCTTAGTAACACAACATCGAGGAGTGTTTCTCTTACAATAAAGTCATTAGATATAGTGCGGACAAATACTGGTGAAAAATTCATCATAACCGTTAGACGATTCCTCGAGAGCGATACTTGAAATACTAATGCTGTTGAATTTGAGAGTGCAGTTTTGATTCATTATCACAGTTTAGGTCGGAGATGTTGCTCCCAAGGTGTTCGCAGCTTCCACCTGTCTGTGGTTAAACTGCAAGTGAAAAGTCACCATTGGCCAGGCTGCATCATCGCCTGTTGAGGAGTCGAAAAACTTTTCTTCGAGACTCCTTCAGCACCCTGCTACTGGAAGCACCTGGAAGAGGGGTCATGGAGAAACTACTAATATATATATATATATATATATATATATATCATACAAACCTCCAACAGCCAGGATCGAACCCGGGACCCCTGTGCAATAGGCGGGAGCGCTACCGCTAGGCTATGATCACCCCCAATAGGAAAATGACTATTCGAATACAATGTACTGAAATACCCTTCGTCTCACGTTGGTGAGCAACGGGGTCTACACCGGTCATTTCCCATCAGGCTCACACAGCCAGCAGATAGCATTTTACCGAACCTAACTGTACGACGCGGATGTATATGAATAAGAGCAAAGTGCAAATGAACGCGCATATTCATAGAACATACAAACCTTCAACAGCCAGGATCGAACCCGGACCCCTGTGCAACAGGAGGGAGCGCCTACCGCTAGGCTATTGGGGGCGATCATAGCCTAGCTGTAGCGCTCCCGCCTGTTGCACAGGGGTCCCAGTTTCGATCCTGGCTGTTGGAGGTTTGTATGTTCTATGAAGGTGCGCGTTCATTTGCACTTGTTCGTATATATATATATATATATATATATATATATTCTTTTTTCTTTCGTACTATTCGCCATTTCCCGCAATAGCGAGGTAGCATTAAGAACAGAGGACTGGGCCTTTGAGGGAATATCCTCACCTGGCCCCCTTCTGTGTTCCCTCTTTTGGAAAATTGAAAAAAAAAAACGAGAGGGGAGGATTTCCAGCCACCCGCTCCCTCCCCTTTTAGTCGCCTTCTACGACACGCAGGGAATACGTGAGAAGTATTTTTTCTCCCCTATCCCCAGGGATACATATATATATATATATATATATATATATATATATATATATATATATATATATATATATATATATATATATATATATATATATATATATATATATATATATATATATATATATATGTATATATATATATATTCTGCGCTGGAGCGCGTGGGTTGATAACTGCTGGCCAGAAATATTTACTTTTCTGTCGAATCTTTTTTTTGGTGAGAGTAAGTCACCCACATCAATAGTGTGTCTTTATAAACTCACATTCAAGATAGGGATTATTCGCATGGGCTGCTTCCTAGACCACGTGATAGGAGGCTAACGTTTCTGTCTGCTATAAGTTGGCAAAACCGGCAAAAACCTGGACCTGTATAGTTTATTTTTCTTTTTTAAAGATTTGTTTTGCAATTTTTGGAGTAGTAAACTACGTGGCAACTCCTGGACAACAGATACCCGGGTCTAAGTGAAATGACATAAGTTTGAACACGTCTGGCTGGATGAAGTTTATGTTATGTATCCTTTTGTATACTATGTCTCATGCATCCTCACATGTAATGTTATGTAATGCATTGCGCTAGTCTCCGTTTTGTTTTGAACGAACGTCGGCAAAAGCGATTAGTTCTCGGGCAGTCAACACTCTCTCTCGTGTCTCGCTAACATTACTTCTATATCTTGTTTGTTCTGTGGATTGACTCACAGTCATGTCATCGCCAGTGTCTTTGTTTCAACATTCCTGCATAGCGCAGTGAGCAGAATCAAAGAGGGGTATAAAAAGGCTGACACGGTAACGCAATGTTTTGCTATCCGCCGTAGGAAGTTCTCCCAGGCAGGAAAGGAATTTTTACTATATGCCGATCGTCTGTCTGGATGGCCACATGTGAGGGACACCACATCACGCAGCACCATCAAGCTTCTCTGTAGCTTCTTCGTTTACGTGGGTGAACCTATTTGTTTCCGCACGGACGGTAGACCTTTCTCAAGTGTTGGGGCGTGACTGATCGCGTCTTATCGCCGCATCAACCACACGCCAACGGTCATGTTGAGGTCTGTGTGAATCACCTCATCACCAAGACCACCAGTAATGGCTGCCTCGATGATGAAAACTTCGAACGAGAACCGATGGATATACACAACCCCCCACCCCTTCTCTCTCTCTCTCTCTCTCTCTCTCTCTCTCTCTCTCTCTCTCTCTCTCTCTCTCTCTCTCTCTCTCTCTCTCTCTCTCTCCCGCCCAGACGGCCTGTCACCCGATGCGTACAGCCATGCCAGCACACCGCCTCTCCTTCGCTCCCGAGTGGCATGACGCAGCGGATGAGTGTGATGCACAACAGCTCACCGCAGCAGAAATCGGAGGAGTTCTACACCAGCACCGCCCGCTCTATGGCTCCTCTCAAGCTTGGTGAAACTGTCCGCATACAAAGTGGTGGAACACAGCAAGGACAATTTATAGGTCGCCACCGCGACTACCACATCAAGCTCCCCAGTAGTAGGGTGAGTTGGAGAAACCGCTGTGTCCTGAGGCCACATCACACTCCCCTCACTACCACCCCCGCGACCTTGCCAGTCAACCCACCCGGCCTGCCTTATCCTCACATGCCAGCGAGGAAGGGACGACAACAGCTCGTGCGGAGGATAAGCATAAGGTTTGCCCTCCACACCACCTATACGGGGTTCCCGCAGACAAAAGCCTGTGGAACGTCTGGATATTTAAATCTTTTCGGTCTTCCCAGGAGAGAGATGAAGGAAACTTATATGTACTCTTATGAATACTATGTCTCATATATCCCTACATGTAATAATAGTATGTAATCATTACGCTCGTCTCCCTTATGTTTTGAATGAGTGTCATGCGCTCTGTCAGCAGAAGCGATAGTTTCTCTGGCAGTAAACACGCCCCCTCGGTCTCGCTAATCTTACTTGTGTATCCTGTTTGTTTATGGATAAACTCAGTATCACGTCTTCACTAACGTCTTTGTTTCACCATTTGCCGCAATAGCAATAATCTAGTAACACGTTGTTCCTGCTATAACATTCAACAAAACGATACTCTATTTTCACACTCATATTGGAAGTCACTATATCTTCATTTAATTTCCTTTTTGTTTACATCTGCCCTCCTTTTATAGACTGGGTATAAGTAGGGTATATATTAAGAATTTCCACTTTACTCGTGGATATCAGAGTCCAACCTGAGTGTGCCAAGCAAGCCATCAGAGACTAAGAACCAAATTTGTTGAGAACCAAACAAATGCTAACATTCTGCAATTTTTTAAGGTTATCACTGAAAATATTTTTCTTATATATATCTCCGCACCAACTGCCGTCTGTGGTTTTACACATCGTTAAGAGGCTATTTGAAAAATCCATTCTATTAATGAGATTCAGACGTTTTACCTTACAGCCTAAGGGAAAGAACGCTTCTTGAATGATTCATTCACATACAGACACACCCACCACCAACATCAGCACCAAAACTTCAGCTACTACCATTTGTTTCCCAAGATTCAAGAGTGTATGTATACCATGGTATGTACCAGCCCCTAACCTCACTACCACGAAATGAAGCAGCCGTGCAACACTAAACAACAACATATCCCCGCATAGGTCAGGGTACATGTGTGTGGAACAGAGAAGGGGGCCAGGTGAGGATATTCCCTCAAAGGCCCAGTCCTCTGTTCTTAACGCTACCTTGATAATGCGGGAAATGGCGGATAGTATGAAAGAAATATATATATATATATATATATATATATATATATATATATATATATATATATATATATATATATTTTTATTTATTTTGCTTTGTCGCTGTCTCCCGCGTTTGCGAGGTAGCGCAAGGAAACAGACGAAATATATATATATATATATATATATATATATATATATATATATATATATATATATATATATATATGTTATTTTTTTTTCTATTTTGCTTTGTCGCTGTCTGCCGCGTTAGCGAGGTAGCGCAAGGAAACAGACGAAAGAATGGCCTAACCCGCCCACATACACATGTATATACATACACGTCCACACACGCAAACATACATACCTATACATCTCAATGTACATATATATGTATACACACACAGACATATACATATATACACATGTACATAATCCATACTTTCTGTCTTTATTCATTCCCATCGCCACCTCGCCACACATGGAATAACAATCCCCTCACCGTGCATGTGTGCGAGGTAGCACTAGGAAAAGACAACAAAGGCCCCATTCGTTCACACTCAGTCTCTAGCTGTGATGTAATAATGCACCGAAACCACAGCTCCCTTTCCACATCCAGGCCCCACAGAACTTTCCATGGTTTACACCAGACGCTTAACATGCCCTGGTTCAATCCATTGACAGCACGTCGAACCAGGTATACCACATCGATCCAATTCACTCTATTCCTTGCACGCCTTTCGCCCTACTGCATGTTCAGGCCCCGATCAATCAAAATCATTTCACTTCATCTTTCCACCTCCAATTTGGTCTCCCATTTCTCCACGTTCCTTTCACCTCTGACACGTATATCCTCTTGGTCAATCTTTACTCACTCACTATATATATATATATATATATATATATATATATATATATATATATATATATATATATATATATATATATATATATATATATATATATATATATATATATATATATATATATATCTTTTTTCTTTCGTACTATTCGCCATTTCCTGCAATAGCGAGGTAGCGTTAAGAACAGAGGACTGTGCCTTTGAGGGAATATCCTCACCTGTCCCCTTCTCTATTCCTTCTGATGGAAAATTCAAAAAAACGAGAGGGGAGGATTTCCAGCCACCCGCTATCTCCCCTTTTAGTCGCCTTCTACGACATGCAGGGAATACGTGGGAAGTATTCTTTCTCCCCTATCCCCAGGGATATATAAATATTATTTTTTTTTTATTATTTTGCTTTGTCGCTCTTTCCCGCGTCTGCGAGGTAGCGAAGGAAACAGACGAAAGAAATGGCCCAACCCACCCCCATACACGTGCATATACATAAACGTCCACACACGCAAATATACATACCTATACATCTCAATGTACACATATATATATACACACACAGACACATACACATATACCCATGCACACAGTTCACACTGTCTGCCTTTATTCATTCCAATCGCCACCTCACCACATATGGAATACCATCCCCCTCCCCCCTCATGCGTGCGAGGTAGCGCTAGGAAAAGACAACCAATGCCCAATTCGTTCACACTCAGTCTCTAGCTGTCATGCAATAATGCCCGAAACCACAGCTCCCTTTCCACATCCAGGCCCCACACAACTTTCCATGGTTTACCCCAGACGCTTCACATGCCCTGATTCAATCCACTGACAGCAGGTCAACCCCGGTATACCACATCGCTCCAATTCACTCTATTCCTTGCACGCCTTTCACCCTCCTGCATGTTCAGGCCCCGATCACTCAAAATCTTTTTCACTCCATCTTACCACCTCCAATTTGGTCTCCCTCTTCTCCTCGTTCCCTCCACCTCCGACACATATATCCTCTTGGTCAATCTTTCCTCACTCATTCTCTCCATGTGCCCAAACCATATCAAAACACCCTCTTCTGCTCTCTCGACCACGCTCTTTTTATTTCCACACATCTCTCTTACCCTTACAGTACTTTACTCGATCAAACCACCTCACACCACACATTGTCCTCAAACGTCTCATTTCCAGCATATCCACCCTCCTGCGCACAACTCTATCCATAGCCCACGCCTCGCAACCATACAACATTGTTGGAACCACTATTCCTTCAAGCATATCC
Source organism: Panulirus ornatus (assembly GCF_036320965.1). Taxonomy (NCBI): domain Eukaryota; kingdom Metazoa; phylum Arthropoda; class Malacostraca; order Decapoda; family Palinuridae; genus Panulirus; species Panulirus ornatus. Next base: position 59,130,057 of record NC_092226.1, read on the forward strand.
ATTTTTGCTTTCCGATATAATGTTCTCGACTTCCACACATTCTTCAAGGCTCCCAGGATTTTCGCCCCTTCCCTCACCCTATGATTCACTTCTGCTTCCATGGTTCCATCCGCTGCCAGATCTACTCCCAGATATCTAAAACACTTCACTTCCTCCAGTTTCTCCATTCAAACTTACCTTCCAATTGACTTGACCCTCAACCCTACTGTACCTAATTACCTTGCTGTTATTCACATTTACTCTTAACTTTCTTCTTTCACACACTTTACCAAACTCAGTCACCAGCTTCTGCAGTTTCTCACATGAATCAGCCACCAGCGCTGTATCATCAGCGAACAACAACTGACTCACTTCCCAAGCTCTCTCATCCACAACAGACTTCATACTTGCCCTTCTTTCCAAAACTCTTGCATTCACCTCCCTAACAACCACATCCATAAGCAAATTAAACAACCATGGAGACATCACACACCCCTGCCGCAAACCTACATTCACTGAGAACCAATCACTTTCCTCTCTTCCTACACGTACACATGCCTTACATCCTCGATAAAAACTTTTCACTGCTTCTAACAACTTGCCTCCCACACCATATATTCTTAATACCTTCCACAGAGTATCTCTATCAACTCTATCATATGCCTTCTCCAGATCCATGAATGCTACATACAAATCCATTTGCTTTTCAAAGTATTTCTCACATACATTCTTCAAAGCAAACACCTGTTCCACACATCCTCTACCACTTCTGAAACCACACTGCTCTTCCCCAATCTGATGCTCTGTACATGCCTTCACCCTCTCAATCACCCATATGATTTACCAGGAATACTCAACAAACTTATACCTCTGTAATTTGAGCACTCACTCTTATCCCCTTTGCCTTTGTACAATGGCACTATGCACGCATTCCGCCAATCCTCAGGCAACTCACCATGAGTCATGCATACATTAAATAACCTTAACAACCAATCAACAATACAGTCACCCTCTTTTTTAATAGATTCCACTGCAATAACATGCAAACCTGCTGCCTTGCCGGCTTTCATCTTCCGCAAAACTTTTACTACCTCTTCTCTGTTTACCAAATCATTTTCCCTAACCCTCTCACTTTGCACACCACCTCGACCAAAACACCCGTTATCTGCCACTCTATCATCAAACACATTCAACAAACCTTCAAAATACTCACTCCATCTCCTTTTCACCACTACTTGTTATCACCTCCCCATTAGCGCCCTTCACTGAAGTTCCCATTTGCTCCCTTGTCTTATGCACTTTATTTACCTCCTTCCAGAACATCTTTTTATTCTCCCTAAAATTTAATGATACTCTCTCACACCAACTCTTATTTGCCCTCTTTTTCACCTCTTGCACCTTTCTCTTGATCTCCTGTCTCTTTCTTTTATACTTCTCCCACTCAGTTGCATTTTTTCCCTGCAAAAATCGTCCAAATGCCTCTCTCTTCTCTTTCACTAATAATCTTACTTCTTCATCCCACCACTCACTACCCTTTCTAATCAACCCACCTCCCACTCTTCTCATGCCACAAGTATCTTTTGCAAACACCATCACTGATTCCCTAAATACATCCCATTCCTCCCCCACTCCCCTTACTTCCATTGTTCTCACCTTTTTCCATTCTCTACTCAGTCTCTCCTGGTACTTCCTCACACAAGTCTCCTTCCCAAGCTCACTTACTCTCACCACGTTCTTCATCCCAACATTCACTCTTCTTTTCTGAAAACCCATACAAATCTTCACCTTAGCCACCACAAGATAATGATCAGACATCCCTCTAGTTGCACCTCTCAGCACATTAACATCCAAAAGTCTTTCTTTCGAGCGCCTGTCAATTAACACGTAATCCAATAACGTTCTCTGGCCATATCTCCTACTTACATACGTATACTTATGTATATCTCGCATTTTAAACCAGGTATTCCCAAACACCAGTCCTTTTTTAGCACATAAATCTACAAGCTCTTCACAATTTCCATTTACAACACTGAACACCCGATGTATACCAATTATTCCCTCAACTGCCACATTACTCAACTTTGCATTCAAATCACCCATCACTATAACACGGTCTTGTGCATCAAAACCACTAACACATTCAGCTGCTCCCAAAACACTTGCCTCTCATGATCTTTCTTCTCATGCCCTGGTGCGTATGCACCAATAATCACCCACCTCTCTCCATCATCTTTCACAACTTGATTACATCCACACACAAATGGGGAGGTGATAACAAGTAGTGGTGATGTGAGAAGGAGATGGAGTGAGTATTTTGAAGGTTTGTTGAATGTGTTTGATGATAGAGTGGCAGATATAGGGTGTTTTGGTCAAGGTGGTGTGCAAAGTGAGAGGGTTAGGGGAAATGATTTGGTAAACAGAGAAGAGGTAGTAAAAGCTTTGCGGAAGATGAAAGCCGGCAAGGCAGCAGGTTTGGATGGTATTGCAGTGGAATTTATTAAAAAAGGGGGTGACTGTATTGTTGACTGGTTGGTAAGGTTATTTAATGTATGTATGACTCATGGTGAGGTGCCTGAGGATTGGCGAAATGCGTGCATAGTGCCATTGTACAAAGGCAAAGGGGATAAGAGTGAGTGCTCAAATTACAGAGATATAAGTTTGTTGAGTAATCCTGGTAAATTATATAGGAGGGTTTTGATTGAGTGGGTGGAGGCATGTACACAGCATCAGATTGGGGAAGAGCAGTGTGGTTTCAGAAGTGGTAGAGGATGTGTGGATCAGATGTTTGCTTTGAAGAATGTATGTGAGAAATACTTAGAAAAGCAAATGGATTTGTATATAGCATTTATGGATCTGGAGAAGGCATATGATAGAGTTGATAGAGATGCTCTGTGGAAGGTATTAAGAATATATGGTGTAGGAGGCAAGTTGTTAGAAGCAGTGAAAAGTTTTTATCAAGGATGTAAGGCATGTGTACGTGTAGGAAGAGAGGAAAGTGATTGGTTCTCAGTGAATGTAGGTTTGCGGCAGGGGTGTGTGATGTCCCCTATGGTTGTTTAATTTGTTTATGGATGGGGTTGTTAGGGAGGTGAATGCAAGAGTTTTGGAAAGAGGGGCAAGTATGAAGTCTGTTGTGGATGAGAGAGCTTGGGAAGTGAGTCAGTTGTTGTTCGCTGATGATACAGCGCTGGTGGCTGATTCATGTGAGAAACTGCAGAAGCTGGTGACTGAGTTTGGTAAAGTGTGTGAAAGAAGAAAGTTAAGAGTAAATGTGAATAAGAGCAAGGTTATTAGGTACAGTAGGGTTGAGGGTCAAGTCAATTGGGAGGTGAGTTTGAATGGAGAAAAACTGGAGGAAGTGAAGTGTTTTAGATATCTGGGAGTGGATCTGGCAGCGGATGGAACCATGGAAGTCGATCATAGGGTGGGGGAGGGGGCGAAAATTCTGGGAGCCTTGAAGAATGTGTGGAAGTCGAGAACATTATCTCGGAAAGCAAAATGGGTATGTTTGAAGGAATAGTGGTTCCAACAATGTTGTATGGTTGCGAGGCGTGGGCTATGGATAGAGTTGTGCGCAGGAGGATGGATGTGCTGGAAATGAGATGTTTGAGGACAATGTGTGGTGTGAGGTGGTTTGATCGAGTAAGTAACGTAAGGGTAAGAGAGATGTGTGGAAATAAAAAGAGCGTGGTTGAGAGAGCAGAAGAGGGTATTTTGAAATGGTTTGGGCACATGGAGAGAATGAGTGAGGAAAGATTGACCAGAGGATATATTTGTCGGAGGTGGAGGGAACGAGGAGAAGAGGGAGACCAAATTGAAGGTGGAAAGATGGAGTGAAAAAGTTTTTGTGTGATCGGGGCCTGAACATGCAGGAGGGTGAAAGGAGGGCAAGGAATAGAGTGAATTGGAGCGATGTGGTATACCGGGGTTGACGTGCTGTCAGTGGATTGAATCAAGGCATGTGAAGCGTCTGGGGTAAACCATGGAAAGCTGTGTAGGTATGTATATTTGCGTGTGTGGACGTATGTATATACATGTGTATGGGGGTGGGTTGGGCCATTTCTTTCGTCTGTTTCCTTGCGCTACCTCGCAAACGCGGGAGACAGCGAGAAAGCACAAACAATATATATATATATATATATATATATATATATATATATATATATATATATATATATATATATATATATATTCCTCACGTGTCGTAGAAGGCGAGTAAAGGGGACGGGAGCGGGGGGACAGAAACCCTCCCCTCCTTGTATTTTAACTTTCTAAAAGGGGAAACAGAAGAAGGAGTCACGCGAGGAGTGCTCATCCTCCTCGAAGGCTCAGATTGGGGTGTCTAAATGTGTGTGGATGTAACCAAGATGAGAAAAAAGGAGAGATAGTTAGAATGTTTGAGGAAAGGAGCCTGGATGTTTTGGCTGTGAGTGAAACGAAGCTCAAGGGTAAAGGGGAAGAGTGGTTTGGGAATGTCTTGGGAGTAAAGTCAGGGGTTAGTAAGAGGACCAGAGCAAGGGAAGGAGTAGCACTACTCCTGAATCAGGAGTTCTGGGAGTATGTGATAGAGTGTAAGAACGTAAATTCTAGATTGATATGGGTAAAACTGAAGGTTGATGGAGAGAGATGGGTGATTATTGGTGGCATATGCACCTGGGCATGAGAAGACAGATCATGAGAGGCAAGTGTTTTGGGAGCAGTTGAATGAGTGTGTTAATGGTTTTGATGCACAAGACCGGTTATAGTGATGGGTGATTTGAATGCAAAGGTGAGTGATATGGCAGTTAAGGGAATAATTGGTATACATGGAGTGCTAAGTGTTGTAAATGGAAATGGTGAAGAGCTTGTATATTCATGTGCTGAAAAAGGACTGGTGATTGGGAATACCTGGTTTAAAAAGCGAGATATACATAAGTATAGGTATGTAAGTAGGAGAGATGGCCAGAGAGCGTTATTGGATTACGTGTTAATTGATAGACGCACGAAAGAGAGACTTTTGGATGTTAATGTGCTGAGAGGTGCAACTGGAGGGATGTCTGATCATTATCTTGTGGAGGCGAAGGTGAAGATTTGTGGGGGATTTCAGAAAAGAAGAGAGAATGTTGGGGTGAAGAGACTGGTGAGAGTAAGGGAGCTTGGGAAGGAGACTTGTGTGAGGAGGTACAAGGAGAGACTGAGTACAGAATGGAAAAAGGTGAGAACAAATGATGTAAGGGGAGTGGGGGAGGAATGGGATGTATTTAGGGAAGCAGTGATGGAGTGCGCAAAAGATGCTTGTGGCATGAGAAGCGTGGGAGGTGGGTTGATTAGAAAAAGTAGTGAGTGGTGGGATGAGGAGGTAAGATTATGAGTGAAAGAGAAGAGAGAGGCATTTGGACGATTTTTGCAGGGAAAAAATGCAAATGAGTGGGAGAGATATAAAAGAAAGAAGCAGGAGGTCAAGAGAAAGGTGCAAGAAGTAAAAAAGAGGGCAAATGAGAGTTGGGGTGAGAGAGTATCATTACATTTCAGGGAGAATAAAAAGATGTTCTGGAAGGAGTAGATAAAGTGCGTAAGACAAGGGAGGAAACAGGAACTTCAGTGAAGGCGGCAAATGGGGAGGTGATAACAAGTAGTTGTGATGTGAGAATGAGATGGAGGGAGTATTTTGAAGGTTTGTTGAATGTGTTTGATGATAGAGTGGCAGATATAGGGTGTTTTGGTCGAGGTGGTGTGCAAAGTGAGAGGGTTAGGGAAAATGATTTGGTAAATAGAGAAGAGGTAGTAAAAGCTTTACGGAAGATGAAAGCCGGCAAGGCAGCAGGTTTGCATGGTATTGCAGTGGAATTTATTAAAAAAGGGGGTGACTGTATTGTTGACTGGTTGGTAAGATTATTTAACGTATGTATGATTCATGGTGAGGTGCCTGAGGTGTGGCGGAATGCGTGCATAGTGCCATTGTAGAAAGGCAAAGGGGATAAGAGTGAGTGCTCCAATTACAGAGGTATAAGTTTGTGAGTATTCCTGGTAAATTATATGATAGGGTATTGACTGAGAGGGTGAAGGCATGTACAGAGCATCAGATTTGGGAAGAGCAGTGTGGTTTCAGAAGTGGTAGAGGATGTGTGGTTCAGGTGTTTGCTTTGAAGAATGTATGTGAGAAATACTTAGAAAAAAAATGGATTTGTATATAGCATTTATGGATCTGGAGAAGGCATATGATAGAGTGTATAGAGATGCTGTGTGGAAGGTATTAAGAATATATGGTGTGGGAGGCAAGTTGTTAGAAGCAGTGAAAAGTTTTTATCGAGGATGTAAGGCATGTGTGCGTGTAGGAAGAGAGGAAAGTGATTGGTTCTCGGTGAATATAGGTTTGCGGCAGGGGTGTGTGATGTCTCCATGGTTGTTTAATTTGCTTATGGATGGAGTTGTTAGGAGGTGAATGCAAGAGTTTTGGAAAGAGGGGCAAATATGCAGTCTGTTATGGATGAGAAAGCTTGGGAAATGAGTCAGTTGTTGTTCGCTGATGATACAGCGCTGGTGGCTGATTCATGTAAGAAACTGCAGAAGCAGGTGACTGAGTTTGGTAAAGTGTGTGAAAGAGGAAAGTTAAGAGTAAATGTGAATAAGAGCAAGGTTATTAGGTACAGTAGGGTTGAGGGTCAAATGAATTGGGAGGTAAGTTTGAATGGAGAAAAACTGGAGGAAGTAAAGTGTTTTAGATATCTGGGAGTGGATCTGGCAGCGGATGGAACCATGGAAGCGGAAGTGAATCATAGGGTGCGGGAGGTGGCGAAAATTATGGGGCCTTGAAGAATATTTGGAAGTCTAGAACATTATCTCGGAGAGCAAAAATGGGTATGTTTGAAGGAATAGTGGTTCCAACAATGTTGTATGGTTGCCAGGCGTAGGCTATGGATAGAGTTGTGCGCAGGAGGGTGGATGTGCAGGAATCATATGTTTGAGGACAATATGTGGTGTAAGGTTCTTTGATGGAGTAAGTAATGTAGGCGTAAGAGAGAAGTGTGGAAATAAAAAGGGCGTGGTTGAGCGAGCAGAAGAGGGTGTTTTGAAATGGTTTGTTCACATGGAGAGAATGAGTGAGGAAAGATTGACCAAGAGGATATATGTGTCAGAGGTGGAGGGAACGAGGAGAAGTGGAAAACCAAATTGGAGATGGAAAGATGGAGTGAAAAAGATTTTGAGTGACCGCTGCCTGAACATGCAGGAGGGTGAAAGGCGTGCAAGGAATAGAGTGAATTGGAACAATGTGGTTTACCGGTGTCGACGTAAGCCATGGAAAGTTGTGTGGGGCCTGGATGTGGAAAGGGAGCTGTGGTTTCGGTGCAATATTGCATGACATCTAGAGACTTAGTGTGAACGAATGGGGCCTTTGGTGTCTTTATCTAGCTCTACCTCGCACACATGAGGGGGAGGGGGTTGTTATTCCATGTGTGGGGAGGTGTCGATGGGAACAAATAAAGACAGACACTGTGAATTATGTACATGTATATAAATGTACATGTCTGTTTGTGTATATATATGTGTACATTGAGATGTATAGGTATGTATATTTGCGTGTGTGGACGTGTATGTATGTACATGTGTATGTCGGCGGGTTGGGCCATTCTTTCGTCTGCTTCCTTGCGCTACCTCGCTAACGCGTGAGACAGCGACAAAGCAAAATAAATAAATAAGTATATATATATATATATATATATATATATATATATATATATATATATATATATATATATATATATATATATATATATATATATTTTTTTTTTTTTTTTGCTTTGTCGCTGTCTCCCGCGTTTGCGAGGTAGCGCAAGGAAACAGACGAAAGAAATGGCCCAACCCACACCCATACACATGTATATACATACGTCCACACACGCAAATATACAACCTACACAACTTTCCATGGTTTACCCCAGACGCTTCACATGCCTTGATTCAATCCACTGACAGCACGTCAACCCCGGTATACCACATCGCTCCAATTCACTCTATTCCTTGCCCTCCTTTCACCCTCCTGCATGTTCAGGCCCCGATCACACAAAATCTTTTTCACTCCATCCTTCCAACTCCAATTTGGTCTCCCTCTTCTCCTCGTTCCCTCCACCTCCGACACATATATCCTCTTGGTCAGTCTTTCCTCACTCATTCTCTCCATGTGCCCAAACCATATCAAAGAACCCTCTTCTGCTCTCTCAACCACGCTCTTTTTATTTCCACACATCTCTCTTACCTTACGTTAATTACTCGATCAAACCACCTCACACCACACATTGTCCTCAAACATCTCATTTCCAGCACATCCATCCTCCTGCGCACAACTCTATCCATAGCCCACGCCTCGCAACCATACAACATTGTTGGAACCACTATTCCTTCAAACATACCCATTTTTGCTTTCCGAGATAATGTTCTCGACTTCCACATATTCTTCAAGGCTCCCAGAATTTTCGCCCCCTCCCCCACCCTATGATCCACTTCCGCTTCCATGGTTCCATCCGCTGCCAGATCCACTCCCAAATATCTAAAACACTTCACTTCCTCCAGTTTTTCTCCATTCAGACTCACCTCCCAATTGACTTGACCCTCAACCCTACTGTACCTAATAACCTTGCTCTTATTCACATTTACTCTTAACTTTCTTCTTCCACACACTTTACCAAACTCAGTCACCAGCTTCTGCAGTTTCTCACATGAATCAGCCACCAGCGCTGTATCATCAGCGAACAACAACTGACTCACTTCCCAAGCTCTCTCATCCCCAACAGACTTCATACTTGCCCCTCTTTCCAAAACTCTTGCATTCACCTCCCTAACAACCCCATCCATAAACATATATATATATATATATATATATATATATATATATATATATATATATATATATTTTGTGTGATTTTGTGTGATCGGGGCCTGAACATGCAGGAGGGTGAAAGGAGGGCAAGGAATAGAGTGAATTGGAGCGATGTGGTATACCGGGGTTGACGTGCTGTCAGTGGATTGAATCAAGGCATGTGAAGCGTCTGGGGTAAACCATGGAAAGCTGTGTAGGTATGTATATTTGCGTGTGTGGACGTATGTATATACATGTGTATGGGGGGGGGGGGGGTTGGGCCATTTCTTTCGTCTGTTTCCTTGCGCTACCTCGCAAACGCGGGAGACAGCGACAAAGTATAATAAATAAAAAAATAAATATATATATATATATATATATATATATATATATATATATATATATATATATATATATATATTCCTATGAGTCCACGGGGAAAATGAAACACGAAAAGCTCCCAAGCGCTCTTTCGTGTAATAATCACATCATCAGTGAGAAATATAACAGTCAGCTAATCTACATCGTGGAGACGAAGCTAGGACGCCATTAGGTACACATGTGATTGTCCAAAACTTTCCACGAGCATTCATAAACTTATCGTTCTACAAATTTTATTAACAATAAAGTTATCTAATTTTTACAGACAATCACTAATATTAAGACTATAATTCTTTGTGTATTTAATGATAGAAGATTCAATGATATTTCTCTTGGTAATAGAGTTAGAGTTAACAAATGAGATATCGTTACTCCAGTCAATACAATGATCATAGTCTTTAACATGATTAAACAAGGCATTTGATTCATGTCCCGTTCTTATACTATATTTATGTTGCTTAAGTCCAACAGAAAGATCCTTACCAGTCTGACCATCATAAAATTTATCACAATTTCCACAGGGAACTTTATGGATGCAGCCAAGAGAATTTTCTAAACAACCATGGAGACATCACACACCCCTGCCGCAAACCTACATTCACTGAGAACCAATCACTTTCCTCTCTTCCTACACGTACACATGCCTTACATCCTCGATAAAAACTTTTCACTGCTTCTAACAACTTTCCTCCCACACCATATATTCTTAGTACCTTCCACAGAGCATCTCTATCAACTCTATCATATGCCTTCTCCAGATCCATAAATGCTACATACAAATCCATTTGCTTTTCTAAGTATTTCTCACATACATTCTTCAAAGCAAACACCTCTGATCCACACATCCTCTACCACTTCTGAAACCACACTGCTCTTCCCCAATCTGATGCTCTGTACATGCCTTCACCCTCTCAATCAATACCCTCCCATATAAGTTACCAGGAATACTCAACAAACTTATACCTCTGTAATTTGAGCACTCACTCTTATCCCCTTTGCCTTTGTACAAAGGCACTATGCACGCATTCCTCCAATCCTCAGGCACCTCACCATGAGTCATACATACATTAAATAACCTTACCAACCAGTCAACAATACAGTCACCCCCTTTTTTAATAAATTCCACTGCAATACCATCCAAACCTGCTGCCTTGCCGGCTTTCATCTTCCGCAAAGCTTTCACTACCTCTTCTCTGTTTACCAAATCATTTTCCCTAACCCTCTCACTTTGCACACCACCTCGACCAAAACACCCTATATCTGCCACTCCATCATCAAACACATTCAACAAACCTTCAAAATACTCACTCCATCTCCTTCTCACATTACCACTACTTGTTATCACCTCCCCATTTGCGCCCTTCATTGAAGTTCCAATTTGCTCCCTTGTCTTACGCACTTTATTTACCTCCTTCCAGAACATCTTTTTATTCTCCCTAAAATTTAATGATACTCTCTCACCCCAACTCTCATTTGCCCTTTTTTTCACCTCTTGCACCTTTCTCTTGATCTCCTGTCTCTTTCTTTTATACATCTCCCACTCAATTGCATTTTTTCCCTGCAAAAATCGTCCAAATGCCTCTCTCTTCTCTTTCACTAATACTCTTACTTCTTCATCCCACCACTCACTACCCTTTCTAATCAACCCACCTCCCACTCTTCTCATGCCACAAGCATCTTTTGCGCAATCCATCACTGATTCCCTAAATACATCCCATTCCTCCCCCACTCCCCTTACTTCCCTTGTTCTCACCTTTTTCCATTCTGTACTCAGTCTCTCCTGGTACTTCCTCACACAGGTCTCCTTCCCAAGCTCACTTACTCTCACCACCCTCTTCACCCCAACATTCACTCTTCTTTTCTGAAAACCCATACAAATCTTCACCTTAGCCTCCACAAGATAATGATCAGACATCCCTCCAGTTGTACCTCTCAGCACATTAACATCCAAAAGTCTCTCTTTCGCACGCCTGTCAATTAACACGTAATCCAATAACGCTCTCTGGCCATCTCTCTTACTTACATAAGTATACTTATGTATATCTCGCTTTTTAAACCAGGTATTCCCAATCATCAGTCCTTTTTCAGCACATAAATCTACAAGCTCTTCACCATTTCCATTTACAACACTGATCACCCCATGTATACCAATTATTCCCTCAACTGCCACATTACTCACCTTTGCATTCAAATCACCCATCACTATAACCCGGTCTCGTGCATAAAAACCACTAATACATTCATTCAGCTGCTCCCAAAACACTTGCCTCTCATGATCTTTCTTCTCATGCCCAGGTGCATATGCACCAATAATCACCCACCTCTCTCCATCAACTTTCAGTTTTACCCATATTAATCGAGAATTTACTTTCTTACATTCTACCACATACTCCCACAACTCCTGTTTCAGGAGTATTGCTACTCCTTCCCTTGCTCTTATCCTCTCACTAACCCCTGACTTTACTCCCCAGACATTCCCAAACCACTCTTCCCCTTTACCCTTGAGCTTCGTTTCACTCAGAGCCAAAACATCAAGGTTCCTTTCCTCAAACATACTACCTATCTCTCCTTTTTTCACATCTTGGTTACATCCACACACATTTAGGCACCCCACTCTGAGCCTTCGAGGAGGATGAGCACTCCCCGCGTGACTCCTTCTTCTGTTTCCCATTTTAGAAAGTTAATACAAGGAGGGGAGGATTTCTGGCCCCCCGCTCCCGTTCCCTCTAGTCGCATTCTACGACACGCGAGGAATACGAGGGAAGTATTCTTTCACCCCTATCCCCAGGGATAATATACATGTATATATACATATACACATACACACACATACACATACATACGCACATATACACACACACACACACATACATATATATACATATGAAAAATGTAAGAAACAATTTAGAAAACTGAAACTTCTAGCTTGAAATGAATGCAAAAAAATGAATGTCACATAATGGTTCAACCTCTGGCTATGGAAAAAGGTAATGTATTATTTATTTACACAAACGTCAATAGCAGTTCTCATCAATTTAACCACTGTATCATTAAGCTTCAATGTCTAAGCTACATTTTTCTCCAATTTCACTATTTTCTTGTCAAAACACCATGTATGAAAACTATCACTCCAATAACACAACTATAAACATTTACTTCCCCTTTAAAAAAAAGTTCTGGGGAAGTCTGTCTCGATACACTGCGGGAAACTCTACCACCTGGCGAGGTTTGTGTTGCAATGGTTCCCGATTCACAACCGTAGTAGCATCACTGGTGGGCCAAGGTAGTTCCGTTTGCGAAGAGGCGTTGTCCCTCATCATAGCCAGAGTTATATATATAAATATATATATATATATATTTTTTTTTTTTTTTTTGCTTTGTCGCTGTCTCCCGCGTTTGCGAGGTAGCGCAAGGAAACAAACGAAAGAAATGGCCCAACCCACACCCATACACATGTATATACATACGTCCACACACGCAAATATACATACCTACACAGCTTTCCATGGTTTACCCCAGACGATTCACATGCCCTGATTCATGATACACGTCAACCCTGGTATACCACATCGCTCCAATTCACTCTATTCCTTGCCCTCCTTTCACCCTCCTGCATGTTCAGGCCCGATCACACAAAATCTTTTTCACTCCATCTTTCCACCTCCAATTTGGTCTCCCTCTTCTCCTCGTTCCCTGCACCTCCGACACATATATCCTCTTGGTCAATCTTTCCTCACTCATTCTCTCCATGTGCCCAAACCATTTCAAAACACCCTATTCTGCTCTCTCAACCACGCTCTTTTTATTTCCACACATCTCTCTTACACTTACGTTACTTACTCGATCAAACCACCTCACACAACACATTGTCCTCAAACATCTCATTTCCAGCACATCCATCCTCCTGCGCACAACTCTATCCATAGTCCACGCCTCGCAACCATAAAACATTGTTGGAACCACTATTCCTTCAAACAATCCCATTTTTGCTTTCCGAGATAATGTTCTCGACTTCCACACACTCTTCAAGGCTCCCAGGATTTTCGCCCCCTCCCCCACCCTATGATCCATTTCTGCTTCCATGGTTCCATCCGCTGCCAGCATCCTTACCAGTCTGACCATCATAAATTTTACCACAATTTCCACAGGGAACTTTAAATTTGCAACCAAGAGAATTTTCTGCCGAATTCCTGATTAAGATATCTTGATCACGCGCAAATTTGTGATCCTTTCCAATATATATATATATATATATATATATTTATATATATATATATATATATATATATATATATATATATATATATATATATATATATATATATATATATATATATATATGGGAAGTGAGTCAGTTGTTGTTCGCTGATGATACAGCGCTGGTGGCTGATTCATGTGAGAAACTGCAGAAGCTGGTGACTGAGTTTGGTAAAGTGTGTGAAAGAAGAAAGTTAAGAGTAAATGTGAATAAGAGCAAGGTTATTAGGTACAGTAGGGTTGAGGGTCAAGTCAATTGGGAGGTGAGTTTGAACGGAGAAAAACTGGAGAAAGTGAAGTGTTCTAGATATCTGGGAGTGGATCTGGCAGCGGATGGAACCATGGAAGCGGAAGTGGATCATAGGGTGGGGGAGGGGGCGAAAATTCTGGGAGCCTTGAAGAATGTGTGGAAGTCGAGAATATTATCTCGGAAAGGAAAAATGGGTATGTTTGAAGGAATAGTGGTTCCAACAATGTTGTCTGGTTGCGAGGCGTGGGCTATGGATAGAGTTGTGCGCAGGAGGATGGATGTGCTGGAAATGAGATGTTTGAGGACAATGTGTGGTAACTAGAGAAGAGGTAGTAAAAGCTATGCGGAAGATGAAAGCAGGCAAGGCAGCAGGTTTCGATGGTATTGCAGTGTAATTTATTAAAAGAGAGGGTGACTGTATTGTTGACTGGTTGGTAAGGTTATTTAATGTATGTATGATTCATGGTGAGGTGCTTGAGGATTGTCGGAATGCTTGCATTGTGCCATTTTACAAAGGCAAAGGGGATAAGTGTGAATGCTCAAATTACAGAGGTATAAGTTTTTGATTATTCCTGGTAAATTATATGGGAGGGTATTGATTGAGAGAGTGAAGGCATGTACAGAGCATCAGATTGGGGAAGAGCAGTGTGGTTTCAGAAGTGGTAGAGGATGTGTGGATCAGGTGTATGCTTTGAAGAATGTATGTGAGAAATACTTAGAAAAGCAAGTGGATTTCTATGTAGTATTTATGGATCTGGAGAAGGCATATGATAGAGTTGATAGATATGCTCTGTGGAAGGTACTAAGAATATATGGTGTGGGAGGCAAGTCGTTAGAAGCAGTGAGAAGTTTTTATCGAGGATGTAAGGCATATGTACGTGTAGGAAGAGAGAAAACTGATTGGTTCTCAGTGAATGTAGGTTGGCGGCAGGGGTGTGTGATGTCTCCATGTTTTTTTAATTTGTTTATGGATGGGGTTGTTAGGGTGGTGAATGCAAGAGTTTTGGAAAGAGGGGCAAGTATGCAGGCAGTTGGGATTAGAGAGCTTGGGAAGTGGGTCAGGTGTTGTTCGTTGTTGATACAGCGCTTGTGGCTGATTCATGTGAGAAACTGCAGAACCTGGTGACTGAGTTTGGTAAAGTGAGTGAAAGAAGAAAGTTAAGAGTAAATGTGAATAAGAGCAAGGTTATTAGGTAAAGTGGGGTTGAGGGTCAAGTCAATTGGGAGGCAAGTTTGAATGGAGAAAAACTGTAGGAGGTAAAGTGTTTTAGATATCTGGGAGTGGGTGTGGCAGCGGATGGAACCATGGAAGCGGAAGTAAATCATTGGTTGGGGAGGGGGCGAGAATCTTGGGAGCCTTGTAGAATTTGTGGAAGTCTAGAACATTATCTCCGAAAGCAGAAATTGGTATGTTTGAAGGAATAGTGGTTCCAACAATGTTGTATGGTTGCGAGGCGTGGGCTATGGATAGAGTTGTGCGCAGGAGGGTGGATGTGCTGGAAATGAGATGTTTGAGGACAATATTTGGTGTGAGCTGGTTTGATCGAGTAAGCAATGTAAGGGTAAGAGAGACGTGTGGAAATAAAAAGCGCGTGGCTGAGAGAGCACAGGATGGTGTTTTGAAATTGTTTGGGCACATGGAGAGAATGAGTGAGGAAAGATTGACGAAGAGGATATATGTGTCGGAGGTGGAGGAACGAGGAGAAGTGGGACACCAAATTAGAGGTGGAAAGATGGAGTGAGAAAGATTTTGAGAGATCGGGGCCTGAACATGCAGGAGGGTGAAAGGCTTGCAAAGAATAGAATGAATTGGATCGATGTAGTATACCGGGGTCGACGTGCTGTCAATGGACTGAATTAGGGCATGTGAAGCGTCTGGGGTGAACAATGGAAAGTTGTGTGGGGCCTGGATTTGGAAAGGCAGCTGTGATTTCGGGCATTATTGCATGACAGATGGAGACTGAGTGTGAACGAATGGGGCCTTTGTTGTCTATATTGGTATTGCAGTGGAATTTATTAAAAAAGGGGGTGACTGTATTATTGATTGGTTGGTAAGGTTATTTAATGTATGTATGACTCATGGTGAGGTGCCTGAGGATTGGCGGAATGCGTGCATAGTGCCATTGTACAAAGGCAAAGGGGATAAGAGTGAGTGCTCAAATTACAGAGGTATAAGTTTGTTGAGTATTCCTCGCAAATTATATGGGAGGGTATTGATTGAGAGGGTGAAGGCATGTACAGAGCATCAGATTGGGGAAGAGCAGTGTGGTTTCAGAAGTGGTAGAGGATGTGTGGATCAGGTGTTTGCTTTGAAGAATGTATGTAAGAAATACTTAGAAAAGCAAATGGAATTGTATGTACCATTTATGGATCTGGAGAAGGCATATGATAGAGTTGATAGAGATGCTCTGTGGAAGGTATTAAGAATATATGGTGTGGGAGGCAAGTTGTTAGAAGCAGTGAAAAGTTTTTATCGAGGATGTAAGGCATGTGTACGTGTAGCAAGAGAGGAAAGTGATTGTTTCTCAGTGAATGTAGGTTTGCGGCAGGGGTGTGTGATGTCTCCATGGTTGTTTAATTTGTTTATGGATGGGGTTCTTAGGGAGGTGAATGCAAGAGTTTTGGAAAGAGGGGCAAGTATGAAGTCTGTTGGGGATGAGAGAGCTTGGGAAGTGAGTCAGTTGTTGTTCGCTGATGATACAGCGCTGGTGGCTGATTCATGTGAGAAACTGCAGAAGCTGGTGACTGAGTTTGGTAAAGTGTGTGAAAGAAGAAAGTTAAGAGTAAATGTGAATAAGAGCAAGGTTATTAGGTACAGTAGGGTTGAGGGTCAAGTCAATTGGGAGGTGAGTTTGAATAGAGAAAACTGGAGGAAGTGAAGTGTTTTAGATATTTGGGAGTGGATCTGGCAGCGGATGGAACCATGGAAGCGGAAGTGGATCATAGGGTGGGGGAGGGGGCGAAAATTCTGGGAGCCTTGAAGAATGTGTGGAAGTCGAGAACATTATCTCGGAAAGCAAAAATGGGATTGTTTGAAGGAATAGTGGTCCCAACAATGTTGTATGGTTGCGAGGCGTGGACTATGGATTGAGTTGTGCGCAGGAGGATGGATGTGCATGAAATGAGATGTTTGAGGACAATGTGTGGTGTGAGGTGGTTTGATCGAGTAAGTAACGTAAGGGTAAGAGAGATGTGTGGAAATAAAAAGAGCGTGGTTGAGAGAGCAGAAGAGGGTGTTTTGAAATGGTTTGGTCACATGGAGAGAATGAGTGAGGAAAGATTGACCAAGAGGATATACGTGTCGGAGGTGGAGGGAACGAGGAGAAGAGGGACTCCAAATTGGAGGTGGAGAGATGGAGTGAAAAAGATTTTGTGTGATCGGGGCCTGAACATGCAGGAGGGTGAAAGGAGGGCAAGAAATAGAGTGAATTGGAGCGATGTGGTATACCGGGGTTGACGTGCTGTCAGTGGATTGAATCAAGGCATGTAAAGCGTCTGGGGAAATCCATGGAAAGCTGTGTAGGTATGTATATTTGCGTGTGTGGACTTATGTATATACATGTGTATGGCGGTGGGTTGGGCCATTTCTTTCGTCTGTTTCCTTGCGCTACCTCGCAAACGCGGGAACCAGCGACAAAGAAAAAAAAAAAAAAAAAAAATATATATATATATATATATATATATATATATATATATATATATATATATATATATATATATATATATATATATGTATATATATATACATATATATATATATATATATATATATATATATATATATATATATATATATATATATATATATATATATATATATATATATATATATATATATATATATATATATATATCAGTGGATTCACGCGGGGAGTGCTCATCCTCCTCGAAGGCTCAGAGTGGGGTGCCTAAATGTGTGTGGATGTAACCAAGATGTGAAAAAAGGAGAGATAGGTAGTATGTTTGAGGAAAGGAACCTGGATGTTTTGGCTCTGAGTGAAACGAAGCTCAAGGGTAAAGGGGAAGAGTGGTTTGGAAATGTCTCGGGAGTGAAGTCAGGGGTTAGTGAGAGGACAAGAGCAAGGGAAGGAGTAGCAATACTCCTGAAACAGGAGTTGTGGGAGTATGTGATAGAATGTAAGAAAGTAAATTCTCGATTAATATGGGTAAAATTGAAAGTTGATGGAGAGAGGTGGGTGATTATTGGTGCATATGCACCTGGGCATGAGAAGAAAGATCATGAGAGGAGAGTGTTTTGAGAGCAGCTAAATGAGTGTGTTAGCGGTTTTGATGCACGAGACCGGGTTATAGTGATGGGTGATTTGAATGCAAAGGTGAGTAATGTGGCAGTTGAGGGAATAATTGGTATGCATGGGGTGTTCAGTGTTGTAAATGGAAATGGTGAACAGCTTGTAGATTTATGTGCTGAAAAAGGACTGATGATAGGGAATAACTGGTTTAAAAAGCGAGATATACATAAGTATACTTATGTAAGTAGGAGAGATGGCCAGAGAGCGTTATTGGATTACGTGTTAATTGACAGGCGTGCGAAAGAGAGACTTTTGGATGTCAATGTGCTGAGAGGTGCAACTGGAGGGATGTCTGATCATTATCTTGTGGAGGCTAAGGTGAAGATTTGTATGGGTTTTCAGAAAAGAAGAGTGAATTTTGGGGTGAAGAAGGTGGTGAGAGGAAGTGAGCTTGGGAAGGAGACCTGTGTGAGGAAGTATCAGGAGAGACTGTGTACAGAATGGAAAAAGGTGAGAACAATGGAAGTAAGGGGAGTGGGGGAGGAATGGGATGTATTTAGGGAATCAGTGATGGATTGCGCAAAAGATGCTTGTGGCATGAGAAGAGTGTGAGGTGGGCTGTTTAGAAAGGGTAGTGAGTGGTGGGATGAAGAAGTAAGAGTATTAGTGAAAGAGAAGAGAGAGGCATTTGGACGATTTTTGCAGGGAAAAAATGCAATTGAGTGGGAGAAATATAAAAGAAAGAGACAGGAGGTCAAGAGAAAGGTGCAAGAGGTGAAAAAAAGGGCAAATGAGAGTTGGGGTGAGAGACTATCAGTAAATTTTAGGGAGAATAAAAAGATGTTCTGGAAGGAGGTAAATAGGGTGCGTAAGACAAGGGAGCAAATGGGAACTTCAGTGAAGGGCGTAAATGGGGAGGTGATAACAAGTAGTGGTGATGTGAGAAGGAGATGGAATGAGTATTTTGAAGGTTTGTTGAATGTGTCTGATGACAGAGTGGCAGATATAGGGTGTTTGGGTCGAGGTGGTGTGCAAAGTGAGAGGGTTAGGGAAAATGATTTGGTAAACAGAGAAGAGGTAGTAAAAGCTTTGCGGAAGATGAAAGCCGGCAAGGCAGCAGGTTTGGATGGTATTGCAGTGGAATTTATTAAAAAAGGGGGTGACTGTATTGTTGACTGGTTGGTAAGGTTATTTAATGTATGTATGACTCATGGTGAGGTGCCTGAGGATTGGCGGAATGCGTGCATAGTGCCATTGTACAAAGGCAAAGGGGATAAGAGTGAGTGCTCAAATTACAGAGGTATAAGTTTGTTGAGTATTCCTGGTAAATTATATGGGAGGGTATTGATTGAGAGGGTGAAGGCATGTACAGAGCATCAGATTGGGGAAGAGCAGTGTGGTTTCAGAAGTGGTAGAGGATGTGTGGATCAGGTGTTTGCTTTGAAGAATGTATGTGAGAAATACTTAGAAAAGCAAATGGATTTGTATGTAGCATTTATGGATCTGGAGAAGGCATATGATAGAGTTGATAGAGATGCTCTGTGGAAGGTATTAAGAATATATGGTGTGGGAGGCAAGTTGTTAGAAGCAGTGAAAAGTTTTTATCGAGGATGTAAGGCATGTGTACGTGTAGGAAGAGAGGAAAGTGATTGGTTCTCAGTGAATGTAGGTTTGCGGCAGGGGTGTGTGATGTCTCCATGGTTGTTTAATTTGTTTATGGATGGGGTTGTTAGGTAGGTAAATGCAAGAGTCTTGGAAAGAGGGGCAAGTATGAAGTCTGTTGGGGATGAGAGAGCTTGGGAAGTGAGTCAGTTGTTGTTCGCTGATGATACAGCGCTGGTGGCTGATTCATGTGAGAAACTGCAGAAGCTGGTGACGGAGTTTGGTAAAGTGTGTGGAAGAAGAAAGTTAAGAGTAAATGTGAATAAGAGCAAGGTTATTAGGTACAGTAGGGTTGAGGGTCAAGTCAATTGGGAGGTGAGTTTGAATGGAGAAAAACTGGAGGAAGTGAAGTGTTTTAGATATCTGGGAGTGGATCTGTCAGCGGATGGAACCATGGAAGCGGAAGTGGATCATAGGGTGGGGGAGGGGGCGAAAATTTTGGGAGCCTTGAAAAATGTGTGGAAGTCGAGAACATTATCTCGGAAAGCAAAAATGGGTATGTTTGAAGGAATAGTGGTTCCAACAATGTTGTATGGTTGCGAGGCGTGGGCTATGGATAGAGTTGTGCGCAGGAGGATGGATGTGCTGGAAATGAGATGTTTGAGGACAATGTGTGGTGTGAGGTGGTTTGATCGAGTAAGTAACGTAAGGGTAAGAGAGATGTGTGGAAATAAAAAGAGCGTGGTTGAGAGAGCAGAAGAGGGTGTTTTGAAATGGTTTGGGCACATGGAGAGAATGAGTGAGGAAAGATTGACCAAGAGGATATATGTGTCGGAGGTGGAGGGAACGAGGAGAAGAGGGATACCAAATTGGAGGTGGAAAGATGGAGTGAAAAAGATTTTGTGTGATCGGGGCCTGAACATGCAGGAGGGTGAAAGGAGGGCAAGGAATAGAGTGAATTGGAGCGATGTGGTATACAGGGGTTGACGTGCTGTCAGTGGATTGAATCAAGGCATGTGAAGCGTCGGGGTAAACCATGGAAAGCTGTGTAGGTATGTATATTTGCGTGTGTGGTCGTGTGTATGTACATGTGTATGGGGGGGGGTTGGGCCATTTCTTTCGTCTGTTTCCTTGCGCTACCTCGCAAACGCGGGAGACAGCGACGAAGGTATAAAAAAAAAAAAAATATATATATATATATATATATATATATATATATATATATATATATATATATATATATATATATATATATATATATATATATGTATATATATAGAAGGCGACTAAAAGAGGAGGAAGCGGGGGGCTGGAAATCCTCCCCTCTCATTATTTTTTTTTAATTTTCCAAAAGAAGGAACTGAGAAGGTGGCCAGGTGAGGATATTTCCTCAAAGGCCAAGTTCTCTGTTCTTAATGCTACCTCGCTAATGCGGGAAATGGCGAATAGTTTGAAAGAAAGAAAAAAGATATATATATATATATATATATATATATATATATATATATATATATATATATATATATATATATATATATATATATATATATATATATATATATATATATATATACATATATATACAAATATTAAAAAGTTAAAGTACAGGGAGGGGAGGGTTTCTGACCCCCCACTTACGTCCCCTTTAGTCGCCTTCTATGACACGTGAGGAATGCGTGGGAAGTATTCTTTCTCCCCAATCCCCTGGGATATATATATATATATATATATATATATATATATATATATATATATATATATATATATATATATATATATTTATATATATATATCCAGGCCCCACAGAACTTTCCATGGTTTACCCCAGACGCTTCACATGCCCTGGTTCAATCCATTGACAGCACGACGACCCCGGTATACCACATCGTTCCAATTCACTCTATTCCTTGCATGCCTTTCACCCTCCTGCATGGTCAGGCTCCGATCACTTAAAATCATTGTCACTGAATATTTCCACCTAAGATATATACATATATATATATATATATATATATATATATATATATATATATATATATATATATATATATATATATATATATATATATATATATATATGTATATATATATATATATATATATATATATATATATATATATATATATATATATATATATATATATATATATATCCCAGAGGATTGGAGAGAAAGAATACTTCCCACGCATTCGTCACGTGTCGTAGAAGGCGACTAAAGGGGACGTGAGTGGGGGGTCAGAAACCCTCCCCTCCTTATACTTTAACTTTTTCAAAGGGGGAACAGAAGGAGGGGTCACGCGGGGAGTGCTCATCCTCCTCGAAGGCACAGATTGGGGTGTCTAAATGTGTGTGGATGTAACCAAGATGAGAAAAAAGGAGAGATAGGTAGTATGTTTGAGGAAAGGAACCTGAATGTTTTGGCTCTGAGTGAAACGAAGGTCAAGGGTAAAGGTAAAGAGTGGTTTGGGAATGTCTTGGGAGTAAAGTCAGTGATTAGGAGAGGACAAGAGCAAGGGAGGGAGTAGCACTATTCCTGAAACAGGAGTGGTGGGAGTATATGATTGAGTGTAAGAAAGCAAATTCTACAGTGATATGGGTAAATCTGAAAGTTGATGGAGAGAGATGGGTGATTATTGGTGAATGTGCACCTGGGGATGAGAAGAAAGATCATAAGAAGCAAGAGTTTTGGGAGCAGCTGGATGAGTGTGTTAGTGGGTTTGATGCACAAGACCGGGTTATAGTGATGGGTGATTTGAATGCAAAGGTGAGTAATGTGGCAGTAGAGGGAATAATTGGTGTACATGGGTTGTTCAGTGTTGTAAATGGAAATGGTGAAGAGCTTGTAGATTTATGTGCTGAAAAAGGACTGGTGATTGGGAATACCTGGCTTAAAAAGCGAAATATACATAAGTATACGTATGTAAGTAGGAGAGATGGCCAGAGAGCGTTATTGGATTACGTGTTAATTGATAGGAGCGCGAAAGAGAGACTTGGATTTTGATGTGCTGAGAGGTGTACCTGGAGGGATGTCTGATCATTATCTTGTGGAGGCCAAGGGGAAGATTTGTAGGGGTTTTGAGAAAAGAATAGAGAATGTTTGGGTGAAGAGAATGGTGAGAGTAAGTGACCTGGGAAGGAGGCTTTTGTGAGGAAGTACTAGGAGAGACTGAGTACAGAATGGAAAAAGGTGAGAACAAAGGAGGTAAGGGGAGTGGGGGAGGAATGGGATGTATTTAGGGAGGCACTGATGGCTTGCGCAAAAGATGCTTGTGGCATGAGAAGCGTGGGAGGTTGGTTGATTAGAAAGGGCAGTGAGTGGTGTCATGAAGAGGTAAGATTATTAATGAAATAGAAGAGAGAGGCATTTGGACAATTCTTGCAGGGGAATAATGCAAAGGAGTGGGAGATGTATAAAGGAAAGAGGCATTAGGTCAAGAAAAATGTGCAATAGGTTAAAAAGAGGGCAAATGAGAGTTGGGGTGAGAGGAGAGTATCATTATATTTTAGGGAGAATAAAAAGATGTTTTGGAAGGAGTTGAATAAAGTGCGTAGGACAAGATAACAAATGGGAACTTCAGTGAGGTGGGCCAATGAGGAGGTGATAACAAGAAGTGTTGATATGAGAAGATGGAGTGAATATTTTGAAGGTTTGTTGAATGTGTTTGATAATAGAGTGGCAGATATAGGGTGTTTTGGTCGAAGTGGTGTGCAAAGTGAGAGGGTTAGGAAGAATTATTTGGTAAACAAAGAAGATGTAGTAAAAGCTTTGCGGAGGATGAAAGCCGGCAAGGTAGCGGCTTTGGATGGTATTGTAGTGGAATTTATTAAAAAATGGGGTGACTATATTGTTCACTGGTTCATAAGGTTATTTAATGTATGTATGACTCATGGTGAGGTGCCTGAGGACTGGGGGAATGCTTGCATAGTGCAATTGTACAAAGGCAAAGGGGATAAAAGTGTGCTCAAATGACAGAGGTATAAGTTTGTTGAGAATTCATGGGAAATGATACGGAAGGGTATTGATTGAGAGGGTGAAGACATGTACAGAGCATCAGACTGGGGAAGATCAGTGTGGTTTCAGAAGTGGTAGATGATGTGTGGATCAGGTGTTTGCTTAGAAGAATTTATGTCGGATATACTTAGAAAAGCAAATGGATTTGTATGAAGCATTTATGGATCTAGAGATGGCATATGATAAAGTTCATAGAGATGTTCTGTGGAAGATAGTAAGAATATATGGTGTGGGGGGGTAAGTTCTTAGAAGCAGTGAAACGTTTTTATCGAGGATGTAAGGCATGTGTACGAGTGGGAAGAGAGGAAAGTGACTGGTTCTCAGTGAATGTTGATTTCCGGCAGTGGTGTGTGATGTCTCCATGGCTGTTTAATTTGTTTATAGATGGGGTTGTTAGTTAGGTGAATGCAAGAGTTTTGGAAAGGGGCAAGTATGCAGTTTGTTGTGAATACGAGAGCCTGGGAAGTTAGTCAGTTGCTGTTCGCTGATGATACAGCGCTGTGGCTGATTCGTGTGGATAACTGCAGAAGCTGGTGACTGAGTTTGGTAGTGTGTGAAAGAAGAAAGCTGAGAGTAAATGTGAATAAGTGCAAGGTTATTAGGTACAGTAGGACAGAGGGAAAAGTCAGCCGGGAGGTAAGTATGAATGGAGAAAAACTGGAGGAAGTAAAGTGTTTTAGATATCTGGGAGTGGATTTGGCAGCGGATGGAACCATGGAAGCGGAAGTGAATCATAGAGTGGGGAAGGGGGTGAAAGTCTTGGGAGCGTTGAAGAATGTGTGGAAGTCGAGAGCATTAATTCGCAAAGCAAAAATGGATATGTTTGAAGAAGTGGTTCCAACAATGTTATACGGTTGTGTGGAGGAGGGTGGATGTGCTGGAAATGAGATGTTTGAGGACAATATGTGGTGTGAGGTGGTTTCATCGAGTAAGTAATAATAGGGTAAGAGAGATGTGTGATAATAAAAAGAGTGTAGGTGAGAGAGCAGAAGGTGATTTGAAAGGGTTTGGTCACATGGAGAGAATAAGTGAGGAGAGATTGACCAATAGGATATATGTGTCAGAGGTGAAGGGAACTAGGAAAAGTTGGAGACCCAATCTTAGGTGGAAATATTCAGTGACAATGATTTTAAGTGATCGGAGCCTGACCATGCAGGAGGGTGAAAGGCATGCAAGGAATAGAGTGAATTGGAACGATGTGGTATACCGGGGTCGTCGTGCTGTCAATGGATTGAACCAGAGCATGTGAAGCGTCTGGGGTAAACCATGGAAAGTTCTGTGGGGCCTGGATGTGGAAAAGGAGCTGTGGTTTCGGTGCATTATACATGACAGCTAGAGACTGAGTGTGAACGAATGCGCACACTCGGGGGGAAGGGGTTGTTATTCTATGTGTGGCGGGTTGGCGATGGGAATGAATAAAGGCAGACAGTATGAATTATGTATATGTGTATATGTGTATATGTCTGTGTGGGTATGTATATGTATACGCTGAGATGTCTAGGTATGTATATTTGCCTGTGGGGACGTGTATGCATATACATGTGTATGTGGGTGTGTTGGGCCATTATTTCGTCTGTTTCCTTGCGCTACCTCGCTAACGCGGGAGACAGCGACAAAGCAAAATAGAATGAATGATATATACACAGACAAGTACATATGCACACATATACATAATCAATACTTGCTGCCTTTATTCATTTCCGTCGCCACCCATCAATTCGCCTCAGGTGAGGTAAACGGTTTGGAAAGCAGTTTCACTTCTATGGTCTTGCCCAACGTCACACTGACCCAGTTCTAAAGTACCCCAGTTCCACACTGCACCAGCTCGCCACACATGAAAAGACCACCACCTCCCCCTGCATGCACGCAAGGTAGTGCTAGGAAAAGACAACGAAGGCCACATTCGTTCACACTCAGTCTCTTGCTGTCATGTATAATGCATCGAAGCCACAGCTCCCTTTAAACATCTAGGCCCCACAAAACTTTCCATGGTTTATCCCAGACGCTTCACATGCCCTGGTTTTATCCACTGACAGTATGTCGACCACGGTATTCCACATCGTTCCAGTTCACCCTATTCCTTGCACACCTTTCACTCTCCTGCATGTTCAGATCCCGACCACTCAAAATCTTTTTCATTCCATCTTTCCACCTCTAATTTGGTCTTCCACTTCTCCTCGTTCCCTCCACCTCTGACACATATATCCTCTTTGTCAATCTTTCCTCACTCATTCTCTCCATGTGACCAAACCATTTGAAAACACCCCCTTCTGCTCTCTGAACCATACTCTTTTTATTACCACAAATCTCTCTTACTCCATCAGTACTTACTCGATCAAACCACCTCACACCACATATTGTCCTCAGAACATCTAATTTCCAACACATCCACCCTCCACAGCACAACTCTATCTATAACCCACACCTTGCAAACATATAACATTGTTGGTACCACTATTCCTTCAAACATGCCCATTTTTGCTTTCCGAGATAACGTTCTCGCCTTCCACACACTTTTCAACGCTCTCAGAACTTTCGCCCCCTTCCCCACCCTGTGACGCACTTCCGCTTCCATGGTTCCATCCGCTGCCAAATCCACTCCCAGATATTAAAAACAATTCACTTTTCTCCAGTTTTTCTCCATTCAAACTTACCTCCTAATTGACTTGTCCTTCAACCCTACTGTACATAATAACCTAGCGCATATTCCCATTTACTCTCAGCTTTCTTCTTTCACACGCTTTACAAAACTCAGTCACCAGCAACTGCAGTTTCTCATCCAAATCAGGCACCAGCGCTGTATCATCAGCGAACAACAACTGACTCACTTCCCAAGTTCTCCCATCCACAACAGACTGCA
Source organism: Panulirus ornatus (assembly GCF_036320965.1). Classification (NCBI taxonomy): domain Eukaryota; kingdom Metazoa; phylum Arthropoda; class Malacostraca; order Decapoda; family Palinuridae; genus Panulirus; species Panulirus ornatus. Next base: position 59,156,482 of record NC_092226.1, read on the forward strand.
TACTTGCCACTCTCTCCAGAACTCTTGCATTCACCTCTCTAACAACCCCATCCATAAACAAATCAAACAACCATGGAGACATCACGCACCTCTGCCGTAAACCAACATTCACTGAGAACCAATCACTTTCCTCTCTTCCTATTCGAACACCTAACTTATATCCTCGATAAAAACTTTTCACTGCTTCTAACAACTTGCCTTGCACAGAGAATCTCTATCAACTCTATCATATGCCTTCTCCAGATCCATATATGATACATACAAGTTCATTTGCTTTTCTAAGTATTTCTCACATAAAGTCTTCAAAGGAAACGCGTGATACACTTCTGAAACCACACTGCTCTTCCCCAATCTGATGTTCTGTACAGTCCTTCACCCTCTTAATCAATACCCTCCCATATAGTTTCCCAGGAATACTCAACAAAGATATACCTCTGTAATTTGAGCACTCACCCTTATCCCTTTTGCCTTTATGCAATGGCACTATGCATGCATTCCTCCAATCCTTAGGCACCTCATCATGAGTCATACATACATTAGATATCCTTACCAACCAGTCAACAACACAGTCACCCCTTTTTTGATAAGTTCCATCTAAACCCGCTGCATTGCCAGCTTTCATCTTCTGCAAAGCTTTCACTACCTCTTCTCTGTTTACCAAATCATATATATATATATGTATATATATATATATATATATATATATATATATATATATATATATATATATATATATATATATATATATATATATATATATATATATATATATATATATATATATATATATATATATACCTGTGAGGTACGACCACCTATATATCTGGACGATTATTGATAGCTTTCACGTTTTCCTTCCTGTCCCTATTCCTATGTTCTCTATCTGTCTCATAAACACTTGGGTCACGGAAATTAGCCAACAAACACACACGTTCTCCATATCAAAACATAAAAGTCGACAACATGTAACTCATACAATCTTACTCTTAAGTTTCCTCCGGTGAGAGCTACACGCTATCCCTGTCTGATATCATGATACTGTTATAGGTAAATTATGTTTACGGGATGGAGACTCATCATGTAGAATTCTCTAGCTATGCTGTACATATCCATAACAACAATATGCAATAACACTCCAAGATCACGATACACAGTACCAGAACCTTCATGATTAAGGCCACCGCACTTAGCAGTAACACCACCAGACCCAGTATCAACACAGGCCCAGTATCGACACCAGACCCCAGTATCAGCATCAGACCCAGTATCAACAACAGACCCAGTATCAACACCAGACCCAGTGTCAACATCAGACCCAGTATCGACACCAGACCCCGTTTCAACACCAGATCCATTATACCACCAGACCCAGTATCAACACCAGACTCATTATAACACCAGACCCAGTTTCAACACCAGACCCAAATCAACACCAGAACCAGTGTCAACACCAGACCCAGTATCACCACCAGACTCAGTATCAATACCAGACCCAGAATCAACGCCAGACCCAGTATCAGTATCCGACCCAGTGTCAACACCGGACCCAGTATCAACACCAGACCCAGTATCAACATTAGACCCAGTATCAACACAAGACCTAGTAACACCACCAGATGCAGTATCAACATCAGACTCGAATTCGACACCAGACCCAGTATCAACATCAGGCCCAGTACCAACATCAGACCCAATATCAGCACCAGACCCAGTACCCACACCAGACCCAGTGTCAACACCTGATCCAGTATCAACACCAGACCCAGTAACACCACCAGACCCAGTATCAACATTACACACAGTATCGACACCAGACCCAGTTTCAACACCAGTCCCAGTATAAATACCAGACCCAGTATCAACACCAGACCCAGTATCCACACCAGACCTAGTATCAACATCTGATCCAGTATCAACACCAGACCCAGTAACACCACCAGACCCAGTATCAACATCACACACAGTATCGACCCCAGACCCAGTTTCAACACCAAACCCAGTATAAATACCAGACAAAGTATCAACACCAGACCCATTATCAACATCAGACCCGGTATCAACACCAGACCCAGTATTAACACCAGGCCCAGTATCAACATCAGAACCATTATCGACACCAGACCCAGTTTCAACATCAGACCCATTATAACATCAGACTCAGTATCAACGCTACACCCACTATAACACCAGACCCAGTTTCAACATCAGACCCATTATAACATCAGACTTAGTATCAACACCAGACCCATTATAACAGAAGACCCAGTTTCAACACCAGATCCAAATCAACACCAAACCCAGTGTTAACACCAGACCCAGTATCGACACCAGACCCAGCATCAAAACCAGAACTGGTATCAAAACCAGCTCCGGTATCAATACCATACCCAATAGTACCAGACCCAGTAGTACCACCAGGCCCAGTATCAAGACCAGTCCCGGTATCAACAACAGACCCAATATCGACATTAGACCCAATAGCAACACCAGATTCAATATCAGCGACAGATCAGTCTCAATACCAGACTCAAAATCAACACCATTTCCAGTAGTAATAGCAGTCCTAGTAACAACAGCAGGCCCGGTAACAGCACCAGACCCAGTAGCAACACCTGACCCAGTAGTAACGTCACACCCAGTAGAAAAACTAGATCCATTAGCATCACCGCCAGACCTAGTAACAACACCAGACTGGGGAGGAAAACCAGACACAGCGTCAGCACCATCAGATCCAGTAGCAACACCAATTCCAGTATTACCATCCGACCTACCAGCAACAACACCAAGCCCAGTAACAATACCAGGCTCAGAATCAACACCATGCACAGAAACAACACCATATGACCAAGTAGCAACACCAGAACCAGTGGCAATACCATCTGTTCCAGTAGCAACACCAGTCCCAGTAGTAACTACAGACCTATTGGAAACATCACTAGACCTTTGGGCAACACCAAACACAATCGTAACACCACCAAATTCAGTAACAAATCACTATCACAAGCAGAAACACAACCAGTCCCATTAGCAACATGAAACCCAAATTCAAAACCATCAAAACCAGTAACAAACCCAGACCTAGTAGTATCACCAGACTCTGTAGCAACACCACCAGACTCAGCAGCAATATTACCAGATACTGTAGCAACACCACTAGACCCAGCAGCAATATTACCAGATACTGTAGCAACACCACTAGAACCAGCAGCAATATTACCAGATACTGTAGCAACACCACTAGAACCAGCAGCAATGTTACCAGATACTGTAGCAACACCAACAAATCCAGCAGCAATATTACCAGACACAAGAGCAACACCACCAGACCCAGCAGCAAAGCCTCTAAGCCTAGTAGCAATCTATCTATCTATATCTCTGACGCCCGTTCCCTCGGGGAATTCCCATCAAGGAGGTGGCCACGGCAAAGAGTCTCCACTTATCCCTGTCCTTACATGCCTCCCTGGAATACACCATCCACGCATTCTCCCTCTGTTTCTCTTCCTCCAGTCTTTTTCCACTCTATTTCCCCATGTCACAGGTAGTCTTCCTCTCACACCAATTCCTTTAATTGTCCAATCAAAAACTTTGCCTGTAAACTCCCCATCTTGCATATTTTCCACACTCCCAATCCACCACAAATTATTAAATTTCACCCGCTCTACCACTCCACAATTCATTCTCTTTGCATTCCATCATATTAGATCTCTCATATAATCCTTTATTTTGTCTTCATTCCATCTCGTCGCACCACATGCTCCTCTCAAAAGCCGCATTTCCGCCCCATAAAATGTCCATGTTTCGGCAGCATAGGTCAAGGTCGGGAGGACTGTGCTGTTCCTTAATCGCCTCTTCGCTTCCATCCTTACACCTCTACCCTTCATTATTCTATTAAGGGACCCAATGACTCTTCTACCGTGTACTGCTCTTTCTCTTATCTCTCCTTTCAAACTTACCCAAGATAGCTCCTAAATACTTAAATTTTGCCACCTCTTTTAATCTTTCTTCCCCCATAATCATAACACGATTTAGTACAGTTTCTTTTGGTAGCAACACCAGCAACTCCAGTGGCAACATTAGACTCAGTAGCAGCACCAGATCCAGCAGCAACATCAGACCCTATATCAAAACCAGACTCAGTGCCAACACCAGACCTAGTAGTAACACCACCACACCCAGCAGCAACTTCACCTGTCCCAGTGGCACCACCGCCAAACCCAGTAGCAACATCGCAACTTAACAACATCCAACAGACATCAACAGTATCAAGTTGTAAAGTTACTGCAGGTAACAACACATTACCATCCAACAGACAACAACAGTATCCAACAGAACATCACGACAGTGACATCGTCTCCAGATGCAAGAACAGCACCACACAAGCAACATCAAAACACCAAACAACACTCACAGGGAATGGAGGAACAACACCCTTCCACCAGTAGCTATATTTCAAAAAAAGAGAAAAAAATATTATCTAGATTATCTGTGTTAGGAAGGTCTGGCTGTACCAGTCATGGCAAACCTCACATCAGGCAGCGGTGGGTGAGGATCAGAAGTCACTTCAAGGATTTGGCTCGCCCAAGAATATACATACTTCAAACTAATAAGCAAATTGGCGTGGAAATCGGTTGACATCCTGTTGGAAATATTGCCTTGAAACCTAATAACTGCAGCCTCCCCTGTTGGATGACAATGTAGATTTTCAAGAGATGTTGAATCATGTCATTTCTGTAGCTTCCTCACCAGCCAGAGACCTGTCAATTACTTGGGATTTCGTGGTACATCCTCACTCGAATTCGAGGTACAAGCAACAGTATACTTTTTGAATAATTTGGTGACGCAATTTGCGAATAATCACCGAGTGGTGAGGTAGGATGTGTCAGAATGTCTCATGCAAGCATTGGTCTTAGACGGGGTTATTTGCTAACACTACTGTTATTCGATTTATATATGAACATTCGTTTCTCTAAGGGACGAATAATATGGACATGATCAAAGAAAAGGATAATGACCAGCCTCCTCGTCAACACACTCAATAACCACTACATCAACACTGTCATTGATCCCTTCATCAACCTATTCATTGATCCCAACGTCAGCACACTCACAAATCCCTTTTATAACACTCTCATTTGCCCATACATCAAAATACAGACACTTTTTCCGTTATTATCATACTCACTAACCTTTTCATCAAAACACTCACCAGCCCCTTCCTCAAAATTCAATAATCCTTTCACCACCACACACAGAACCCCTTCATCAACACACACACTAACTCCGTGATCAAACACTCACGCACTCCATCATCAACACTCACTCAATAACCTCTTATTTAACACACTCAGTAAGCCACTCATGTTCCTTGGTCTTCATTAGCACGTAATGAACTCTTCCTTCCATTTGCATATTAATGGCAATGTGCGTTCCAACCCTTCCATCCATATCTTCACAAGGCAGGCACTGATTATCCCGCCCTTCTACTTCCTTATCACCCATGAGGATGACCAGTCCGATAAAGAATATAAATGAGTGGCGAGAAAAGAACATGTGAGAAGGAGCAGAGGAAAAGAAGGAAGAGACTGAAGTTTAAGGCTCATATATTTACATCATAAGTTCCGTTACATTTTGATCTTCTGCCGTCTTACAGATACACGACAACTCTTATTTCATAATCAGATGCACAATATACACTCTCACTTGAGATCAATATATCATTTACGTCACCGCTTTCATTTGTAACACCTCAAGATGTGATTAATTCCCCGTTTTGTTCTTTTCATATCGTGTTGTGTCATTTACAGTAAATTTGCCTGATGATAAGCAGTGTTCCTGTGCCCAGAACGTCTCAAGTATTTCAAGAATGTAATGAAACTGACCATTATACTTATATTTCACCTCTACCTGCTGACGCAAAATGTGTGGGGAGATAATTGCAAATAACGAACAAAAACTAGTAAGTTAAGATATTCACTTTACATGCATATATCTCGAAGAGCGAAAATGAATATGTATAAAGAATAGTAATTCCAACAATATTATAAGGGTCCGAGTCATGGGTTGTAAGGAGGAGGGTGGATGTGGTGGAAATCAAATGTTCGAGGACAATATGTGGTGTGAGGTGGTTTGGTCGAGTAAGTAATGAAAGGGTAAGAGAGATGTGTGGTAATGAAAAGAGCGTGGCTGGGAGAGCAGAAGAGGGTGTGTTGACCTGATTTGGACATATGGAGAGAACGAGAGGTTGAAAAAGAGGATATATGTGTCAGTGGTAGAGGGAACGAATAAAAGTGGGATTTTCGGCGATCGGGGCCTGAACGTGCAGGAATATTAGAGGCATGTAAGGAATAGGGTGAATTGGAAAGATGTGGTATACTGCGTTCAACTTACCATCAATGAAATGAACCTGGGCATGTGGAACGTCTGGGGAACACCATGGAAAGGTACGTGGGGTCTGTACGTGGATAGGGAGTTGTGGTTTCAGTGAATTACACATGACAGCTGGGGACAGCGTGAACAAGTTTTTTTCTTTTTATCTAAATGTTTTCCTGGCTCTACCGCGCTGAAGCAGGGGATGGCGAAGCTATTTCCTAAGGGGCGGGTTGGCGCCAATACTAGATGAAGGCAAAAGAGTATGAATATATGCATGTATATATACGTATATGGCTGTGTCAGTATATATATGCATGTACGTATAAAGGTGGATGGGCCTTTATATGTATATATATATATACATATATATATATATATATATATATATATATATATATATATATATATATATATATATATATATATATATATATATATCATTATATATATATATATCATGAGAGGCAAGTGTTTTGGGAGCAGCTGAATGAGTGTATTAGTGGTTTTGATGCACGAGACCGGGTTATAGTGATGGGTGATTTGAATGCAAAGGTGAGTAATGTGGCAGTTGAGGGATTAATTGGTATACATGGGGTGTTCAGTGTTGTAAATGGAAATGGTGAAGAGCTTGTAGATTTATGTGCTGAAAAAGGACTGATGATTGGGAATACCTGGTTTAAAAAGCGATATATACATAAGTATACTTATGTAAGTAGGAGAGATGGCCAGAGAGCGTTATTGGATTACGTGTTAATTGACAGACGTGCGAAAGAGAGACTTTTGGATGTTAATGTGCTGAGAGGAGCAACTGGAGGGATGTCTGATCATTATCTTGTGGAGGCTAAGGTGAAGATTTGTATGGGTTTTCAGACAAGAAGAGTGAATGTTGGGGTGAAGAGGGTGGTGAGAGTAAGTGAGCTTGGGAAGGAGACCTGTGTGAGGAAGTACCAGGAGAGACTGAGTACAGAATGGAAAAAGGTGAGAACAAGGGAAGTAAGGGGAGTGGGGAGGAATGGGATGTATTTAGGGAATCAGTGATGGATTGCGCAAAAGATGCTTGTGGCATGAGAAGAGTGGGAGGTGGGTTGATTAGAAAGGGTAGTGAGTGATGGGATGAAGAAGTAAGAGTATTAGTGAAAGAGAAGAGAGAGGCATTTGGACGATTTTTGCAGGGAAAAAATGCAATTGAGTGGGAGATGTATAAAAGAAAGAGACAGAAGGTCAAGAAAAAGGTGCAAGAGGTGAAAAAAAGGGCAAATGAGAGTTGGGGTGAGAGAGTATCATTAAATTTTAGGGAAAATAAAAAGATGTTCTGGAAGGAGGTAAATAAAGTGCGTAAGACAAGGGAGCAAATGGGAACTTCAGTGAAGGGCGCAAATGGGGAGGTGATAACAAGTAGTGGTGATGTGAGAAGGAGATGGAGTGAGTATTTTGAAGGTTTGTTGAATGTGTTTGATAATAGAGTGGCAGATATAGGGTGTTTTGGTCGAGGTGGTGTGCAAAGTGAGAGGGTTAGGGAAAATGATTTGGTAAACAGAGAAGAGGTAGTGAAAGCTTTGCGGAAGATGAAAGCCGGCAAGGCAACAGGTTTGGATGGTATTGCAGTGGAATTTATTAAAAAAGGGGGTGACTGTATTGTTGACTGGTTGGTAAGGTTATTTAATGTATGTATGACTCATGGTGAGGTGCCTGAGGATTTGCGGAATGCGTGCATAGTGCCATTGTACAAAGGCAAAGGGGATAAGAGTGAGTGCTCAAATTACAGAGGTATAAGTTTGTTGAGTATTCCTGGTAAATTATATGGGAGGGTATTGATTGAGAGGGTGAAGTCATGTACAGAGCATCAGATTGGGGAAGAGCAGTGTGGTTTCAGAAGTGGTAGAGGATGTGTGGATCAGGTGTTTGCTTTGAAGAATGTATGTGAGAAATACTTAGAAAAGCAAATGGATTTGTATGTAGCATTTATGGATCTGGAAAAGGCATATGATAGAGTTGATAGAGATGCTCTGTGGAAGGTATTAAGAATATATGGTGTGGGAGGTAAGTTGTTAGAAGCAGTGAAAAGTTTTTATCGAGGATGTAAGGCATGTGTACGTTTAGGAAGAGAGGAAAGTGATTGGTTCTCAGTGAATGTAGGTTTGCGGCAGGGGTGTGTGATGTCTCCATGGTTGTTTAATTTGTTTATGGATGGGGTTGTTAGGGAGGTAAATGCAAGAGTTTTGGAAAGAGGGGCAAGTATGAAGTCTGTTGGGGATGATAGAGCTTGGGAAGTGAGTCAGTTGTTGTTCGCTGATGATACAGCGCTGGTGGCTGATTCATGTGAGAAACTGCAGAAGCTGGAGACTGAGTTTGGTAAAGTGTGTGGAAGAAGAAAGTTAAGAGTAAATGTGAATAAGAGCAAGGTTATTAGGTACAGTAGGGTTGAGGGTCAAGTCAATTGGGAGGTGAGTTTGAATGGAGAAAAACTGGAGGAAGTGAAGTGTTTTAGATATCTGGGAGTAGATCTGGCAGCGGATGGAACCATGGAAGCGGAAGTGGATCATAGGGTGTGGGAGGGGGCGAAAATTCTAGGGGCCTTGAAGAATGTGTGGAAGTCGAGAACATTATCTCGGAAATCAAAAATGGGTATGTTTGAAGGAATAGTGGTTCCAACAATGTTGTATGGTTGCGAGGCGTGGGCTATGGATAGAGTTGTGCCCAGGAGGATGGATGTGCTGGAAATGAGATGTTTGAGAACAATGTGTGGTGTGAGGTGGTTTGATCGAGTGAGTAACTTAAGGGTAAGAGAGATGTGTGGAAATAAAAAGAGCGTGGTTGAAAGAGCAGAAGAGTGCGTTTTGAAGTGGTTTGGGCACATGGAGAGAATGAGTGAGGAAAGATTGACCAAGAGGATATATGTGTCGGAGGTGGAGGGAACGAGGAGAAGAGGGAGACCAAATTGGAGGTGGAAAGATGGAGTGAAAAAGATTTTGTGTGATCGGGGCCTGAACATGCAGGAGGGTGAAAGGAGGGCAAGGAATAGAGTGAATTGGGGCGATGTGGTATACCGGGGTTGACGTGCTGTCAGTGGATTGAATCAAGGCATGTGAAACGTCTGGGGTAAACCATGGAAAGCTGTGTAGGTATGTATATTTGCGTGTGTGGAAGTATGTATATACATGTGTATAGGGGTGGGTTGGGCCATTTCTTTCGTCTGTTTCCTTGCGCTACCTCGCAAACGCGGGAGACAGCGACAAAGTATAATAGAAAAAAAAATATATATATACATATATATTTCTTATTTATTATTATTATTTTCCTTTGTCGCTGTCTCCCGCGTTTGTGAGGTAGCGCAAGGAAACACAAGAAAGAAATGGCCCAACCCACCCCGATACACAATGTATACACACACATGTCCACACACGCAAATATACATACCTATACATATCAATGTACACATATATATACATACACAGACACATACATATATACCCATGCACACAATTCACACTGTTTGCCCACATTCACTCCCATCGCCACCTCGCCACACATGGAATACCATCCCCCTCCCACCTCATGTGTGCGCGGTAGCACTAGGAAAAGACAACAAAGGCCCCATTCGTTCACACTCAGTCTCTAGCTGCCAGCCAAACCACAGCTCCCTTTCCACATCCAGGCCCCAAACAACTTTCCCTGATTTACCCCAGACGCTTCACTTGCCCTGATTCAATCCACTGACAGCACGCCAACCCCGGTATACCACATCGATCCAATTCACTCTATTCCTTGCCCTCCTTTCACCCTCCTCCATGTTCAGGCCCCGATCACACAAAATCTTTTTCACTCCATCTTTCCACCTCCAATTTGGTCTCCCACTTCTCCTCGTTCCCTCCACCTCCGACACATATATCCTCTTGGTCAATCTTTCCTCACTCATTCTCTCCAAGTGCCCAAATCATTTCAAAACAACCTCTTCTGCTCTCTCAACCACGCTCTTTTTATTTCAACACATCTCTCTTACCCTTATATTACTTACTCGATCAAACCACCTCACACCACATATTGTCCTCAAACATCGCATTTCCAGCATATCCATCCTCCTGCGCACAACTCTATCAATAGCCCGCGCCTCGCAACCATACAACATTGTTGGAACCACTATTCCTTCAAACATACCCATTTTTGCTTTCCGAGATAATGTTCTCGACTTCCACACATTCTTCAAGGCTCACAGGATTTTCGCCCACTCCACCACCGTATGATTCACTTCCGCTTCCATGGTTCCATCCACTGCCAGATCCACTCCCAGATATCTAAAACACTTTACGTCCTCCAGTTTTTCTCCATTCAAACTTACCTCCCAATTGATTTGACCCTCAACCGGACTGTACCTAATAACCTTGCTCTTATTCACATTTACTCTTAACTTTCTTCTTTCACACACTTTACCAAGCTCAGTCACCAGCTTCTGCAGTTTCTCATATGAATCAGCCACCAGCGCTGTATAATCAGCGAACAACAACTGACTCACTTCCCAAGCTCTCTCATCCACAACAGACTTCATACTTGCAACTCTTTCCAAAACTCTTGCATTCACCTCCCTAACAACCCCATCCATAAACAAATTAAACAACCATGGACACATCACACACACCTGCCACAAACCTATATTCACTGAGAACCAATCACATATACATATATATATATATATATATATATATATATATATATATATATATATATATATATATATATATATATATATATATATATATATATATATATATATATATATAGGTAAGAACAATGGAAGTAAGGGGAGTGGGGGAGGAATGGGATGTATTTAGGGAATCAGTGATGGATTGCGCAAAAGATGCTTGTGGCATGAGAAGAGTGGGAGGTTGGTTGATTAGAAAGGGTAGTGAGTGGTGGGATGAAAAAGTAAGATTATTAGTGAAAAAGAAGAGAGAGGCATTTGGACGATTTTTGCAGGGAAAAAATGCAATTGAGTGGGAGATGTATAAAAGAAAGACACAGGAGGTCAAGAGAAAGGTGCAAGAGGTGAAAAAGAGGGCAAATGAGAGTTGGGGAGAGAGAGTATCATTAAATTTTACGGAGAATAAAAAGATGTTCTGGAAGGAGCTAAATAAAGTGCGTAAGACAAGGGAGCAAATGGAAACTTCAGTGAAATGCGCAAATGGGGAGGTGATAACAAGTAGTGGTGATGTGAGAAGGAGATGGAGTGAGTATTTTGATGGTTTGTTGAATGTGTTTGATGATAGAGTGCCAGATATAGGGTGTTTTGGTCGAGGTGGTGTGCAAAGTGAGAGGGTTAGGGAAAATGATTTGGTAAACAGAGAAGAGGTAGTAAAAGCTTTGCGGAAGATGAAAGCCGGCAAGGCAGCAGGTTTGGATGGTATTGCAGTGGAATTTATTAAAAAAGGGTGTGACTGTATTAATGACTGGTTGGTAAGGTTATTTAATGTATGTATGACTCATGGTGAGGTGCCTGAGGATTGGCGGAATGCGTGCACAGTGCCATTGTACAAAGGCAAAGGGGATAAGAGTGAGTGCTCAAATTACAGAGGTATAACTTTGTTGAGTATTCGTGGTAAATTATATGGGAGGGTATTGATTGAGAGGGTGAGGTCATGTACAGAGAATCAGATTGGGGAAGAGCAGTGTGGTTTCAGAAGTGGTAGAGGATGTGTGGATCAGGTGTTTGCTTTGAAGAATGTATGTGAGAAATACTTAGAAAAGCAAATGGATTTGTATGTAGCATTTATGGATCTGGAGAAGGCATATGATAGAGTTGACAGAGATGCTCTGTGGAAGGTATTAAGAATATATTTTGTGGGAGGCAAGTTGTTAGAAGCAGTGAAAAGTTTTTATCGAGGATGTAAGGCATGTGTACGTGTAGGAAGAGAGGAAAGCGATTGGTTCTCAGTGAATGTAGGTTTACGGCAGGGTGTGTGATGTCTCCATGGTTGTTTAATTTGTTTATGGATGGGGTAGTTAGGGAGGTAAATGCAAGAGTTTTGGAAAGAGGGGCAAGTATGAAGTCTGTTGTGGATGAGAGAGCTTGTGAAGTGAGTCAGCTGTTGTTCGCTGATGATACAGCGCTGGTGGCTGATTCTTGTGGGAAACTGCAGAAGCTGGTGACTGAGTTTGGTAAAGTGTGTGAAAGAAGAAAGTTAAGAGTAAATGTGAATAAGAGCAAGGTTATTAGGTACAGTAGGGTTGAGGGTCAAGTCAATTGGGAGGTAAGTTTGAATGGAGAAAAACTGGAGGAAGTAAAGTGTTTTAGATATCTGGGAGTGGATCTGGCAGCGGATGGAACCATGGAAGCGGAAGTGGATCATAGGGTGGGGGAGGGGGCGAAAATCCTGGGAGCCTTGAAGAATGTGTGGAAGTCGAGAACATTATCTCGGAAAGCAAAAATGGGTATGTTTGAAGGAATAGTGGTTCCAACAATGTTGTATGGTTGCGAGGCGTTGGCTATGGCTAGAGTTGTGAGCAGGAGGATGGATCTGCTGGAAATGAGATGTTTGAGGACAATGTGTGGTGTCAGGTGGTTTGATCGAGTGAGTAACGTAAGGGTAAGAGAGATGTGTGGAAATAAAAAGAGCGTGGTTGAGAGAGCAGATGAGTGCGTTATCAAATGGTTTGGGCACATGGAGAGAATGAGTGAGGAAAGATTGACCAAGAGGATATATGTGTCGGAGGTGGAGGGAACGAGGAGAAGAGGGAGACCAAATTGGAGGTGGAAAGATGGAGTGAAAAAGATTTTGTGTGATCGGGGCCTGAACATGCAGGAGGGTGAAAGGAGGGCAAGGAATAGAGTGAATTGGATCGATGTGGTATACCGGGGTTGACGTGCTGTCAGTGGATTGAATCAGGGCATGTGAAGCGTCTGGGGTAAACCATGGAAAGCTGTGTAGGTATGTATATTTGCGTGTGTGGACGTATGTATATACATGTGTATGGGGGTGGGTTGGGCCATTTCATTCGTCTGTTTCCTTGCGCTGCCTCGCAAACGCGGGAGACAGCGACAAAGCAAAAAAAAAAAAAAAATATATATACATATATATATATATATATATATATATATATATATATATATATATATATATATATATATATATATCATCATCATCATCATCATTTTGCTTTGTCCGTGTCTCCCGCGTTTGCGAGGTAGCGCAAGCAAACAGACGAAAGAAATGACCCAACCCACCCCCATACACAATGTATATACATACACGTCCACACAAGCAAATATACATACCTATACATCTCAATGTACAAATATATATACACACACCGTCACATACATATATACCCATGCACACAATTCACACTGTCTGCCCCCATTCACTCCCATCGCCACCGCGCCACACGTGGAATACCATCCCACCTGCCCCCTCATGTGTGCGAGGTAGCACTAGGAAAAGACATCAAAGGCCCCATTCATTCACACTCAGTCTCTAGCTGTCATGCAATAATGCCCGAAACCACAGCTCCCTTTCCACATCCAGGCCCCAAACAACTTTCCATGGTTTACCCCAGACGCTTCTCATGCCCTGATTCAATCCACTGACAGCACGTCAACCCCGGTATACCACATCGATCCAATTCAATCTATTCCTTGCACTCCTTTCAACCTTCTGCATGTTCAGGCCCCGATCACACAAAATCTTTTTCACTACATCTTTCCACCTCCAATTTGGTCTCCCACTTCTCCTCGTTCCCTCCACCTGCGACACATATATCCTCTTGGTCAATCTTTCCTCACTCATTCTCTCCCTGTGCCCAAACCATTTCAAAACACCCTCTTCTGCTCTCTCAACCACGCTCTTTTTATTTCCACACATCACTCTTACCCTTACATTACTTACTCGATGAAACCACCCCACACCACATATTGTCCTCAAACATCTCGTTTCCAGCACATCCATCCTCCTGCGCACAACTCTATCCATAGCCAACGCCTCGCAACCATACAACATTGTTGGAACCACTATTCCTTCAAACATACCTATTTTTGCTTTCCGAGATAATGTTCTCGACTTCCACACATTCTTCATGGCTCCTAGGATCTTCGCCCCCTCCCGCACCCTATGATTCACTTCCGCTTCCATGTTTCCATCTGCTGCCAGATCCACTCCCAGATATGTAAAACACTTTACTTCCTCCAGTTTTTCTCCATTCAAACTTACCTACCAATTGACTTGACCCTCAACCCTACTGTACCTAATAACCTTGCTCCTATTCACATTTACTCTTAACTTTCTTCTTTCACACACTTTACCAAACTCAGTCACCAGCTTCTGCAGTTTCTCACATGAATCAGCCACCAGCGCTGTATCATCAGCGAACAACAACTGACTCACTTCCCAAGCTCTCTCATCCACAACAGACTTCATACTTGCCCCTCTTTCCAAAACTCTTGCATTTACCTCCCTAACAACCCCATCCATAAAGAAATTAAACAACCATGGAGACATCACACACCCCTGCCGCAAACCTATATTCACTGAGAACCAATCACGTTCCTCTCTTCCTACACGTACACATGCCTTACATCCTCGATAAAAACTTTTCATTGCTTCTAACAACTTGCCTCCCACACCATATATTCTTAATACCTGCCACAGAGCATCTCTGTCAACTCTATCATATGCCTTCTCCAGATCCATAAATGCTACATACAAATCCATTTGCTTTTCTAAGTATTTCTCAAATACATTTTTCAAAGCAAACACCTGATCCACACATCCTCTACCACTTCTGGTAGAGGATATATATATATATATATGTTCATTTATTCATTTTCCTTTGTCGCTGTGTCCAGCGTTAGCGAGGTAACTGGAGGAAACAGACGAAAGAATGGCCTAACCTACCCACATACACATGTACATACATACACGTCCACAAACGCACATATATATTCCTCTACATCTCAGCTTATACATATATATACACACACATCCATTCACATATATACATAAGGAAATAATTGATACTGTCTCCCTTTATTCATTCCCATCGCACACCGCCACACATGAAATAACAACCCCCTCCCCATTCATGTGCGCAACGTAGCGCTAAGAAAAGACAACAAAGGCCACTTTCGTTCACATTCAGTCTCTAGCTGTCGTGTAATAATTCACCGAAACCACAGCTCCCTTTCCACATCCAGGCCCAACAGAACTCTCCATGGTTTACCCCAGACGCTAAACATTCCCTGGTTCAATTCATTGACAGCACGTAGACTTCGGTGTACCACATCGTTCCAATTCACTCTAATCATTCCACGCCTTTCAATCTCCTGCATGTTCAGGCCCTGATCACTCAAAATCTTTTTCACTCCACCTTTCCATCTCCAGTTTGGTGTCCCACATCTCCTCGTTCCCTCCACCCCTGACACAGATATCCTTTTGGTCAATCTTTCCTCACTCATTCTCTCCATGTGACCACACCATTTCAAAACACCCTCTTCTACACTCTCAACAACACTCTTTTTTTTTCACACATCTCTCTTACCCTATCATTACTTACTCGATCAAACCACCTCACACCACATATTGTCCTCAAAAATTTCATTTCCAGCACATCCACTTTCCTCCGCACAGCTCTATCTATAGCCGACGCCTCGCAACCATATAACATTGCTGTAACCACAATTCCTTCAAACATTCCCATTTTTGCTTTCTGAGATAATGTTCTCGACTTACACACATTCTTCAACGCTCCCAGAACTTTCGCCCCCTCCCAAACCCTAAGATTCACTTCCGCTTCCATGGTTCCCTCCGCTGCCAAATCCACTCCTACATATCTAAAACTCTTCACTTCCTCTTGTTTTTCTCCATTCAAACTTACCTCCCAATTGACATGTCCATCAACCCTACAGTACCTAATAACCTTGCTCTTATTCACAGTTACTCTCAGCTTTCTTCTTTCACACACTTTACCAAACTCAGTCACCAGCTTCTACAGTTTCTCACATGAATCAGCCACCAGCGCTGTATCATCAGCGAACAACAACTGATTCACTTCCCAAGCTCTATCATCCACAACAGACTGCACACTCGCCCCTCTTCCCAAAACTCTTCCATTCACCTCCCTAACAACCCCATCCATAAACAAATTAAACAACCATGGAGACATGACACACCCCTGCCGGAAATCTACATTCACTGAGAACCAAACACTTTCCTCTCTTCGTACACGTACACATGCCTTACATCCTCGATAAAATCTTTTCACTACTTCTAACAATTTGCCTCCCACACCATATATTCTTAATACCTTCAACAGACCATCTCTACCAAGTCTATCATATGGCTTTTGCAGATGCATAAATGCTACATACAAATCCATTTGCTTTTCTAAGAATTTCTAAGTATCTTTAAGTATTTCTAAGTATTTATAAGTATACATTCTTCAAAGCAAACACCTGATCCACACATCCTCTACCTCTTCTGAAACCACACTGCTCTTCCCCAATCTGATGCTCTAAACATGCCTTAACCCTCTCAATCAATACTCTCCCATATAATTTCCCAGGAATACTCAACAAAATTATACCCCTGTAACTTGAACAGTCACTTTTAACCCCTTTGCATTTGCACAATGGCACTATGTAAGCATTCAGCCAGTCCTGAGGCACCTCACCATGAGTCATACATGCATTAAATAACCTTACCAACTAATCAACAATAAAGTCACCCACTTTCTTAATAAATTCCACTGCAATACCATCCAAACCAGTTCCCTTGCCCGCTTTCATATTCCGCAGAGCTTTTACTACCTCTTTTCTATTTACCAAATCATTATCCCTAACCCTCTCACTTTGCACACCACCTCGACCAAAACACCCTATATCTGCCACTCTATCATCAATGACATTCAACGAACCTTCAAAATACTCACTCCATCTCCTTCTCACATCACCATTACTTCTCATCACCTCGCCATTAACCCCTTTCACTGAAGTTCCCATTTGTTCCCTAGTCTTAAGCACTTCATTTACCTCCTTCCAAAACATCGTCTTATTTTCCCAAAAAATTATTGATATTCTCTCGCCCCAACTCTCATTCGACCTCTTTTTCACCTCTAGATTAATATGGGTAAAACTGAAATTGGATGGAGAGAGATGGGTAATTATTGGTGCAAATGCGCCTGGATATGAGAAGAAAGATCATGGGAGACCAGTATTTTGTGAGCAGCTGAGAGAGTGTGTTACTGGTTTTGATGTACGTGACCGGTTTATAGTAATGGATGATTTGAATGCAAAGGTGAGTAATGTGGCAGTTGAGGGAATAATTGGTGTACATGGGGTGTTCAGTGTTGTAAATGGAAATGGTGAAGAGCTTGTAGATTTTATGTGCTGAAAAAGGACTGATAATTGGGAATACGTGGTTTAAAAAGAGATATATACATAAGTATACGTATATAAGTAGGAGAGATAGCTAGAGAGCGTTACTGGATTACGTATTAATTGATAGGCGCGCGAAAGAGAGACTTTTGGATGTTAATGTTTGGAGAGGTGCAACTGGAGGGATGTCTGATCATTATCTTGTGGAGGCGAAGGTGATGATTTGTAGAGGTTTTCAGAAAAGAAGAAAGAATGTTGGGGTGAAAGAGGGTGGAGAGATTAAGTGAGCTTGGGAAGGAGACTTCTGTGAGGAAGAACCAGGAGAGACTGAGTACAGAATGGAAAAAGGTGAGAAGAAAGCACGTAAGGCGAGTGGGGGAAGAATTGGATGTAACTCGGGAAGCAGTGATGGATTGCGCAAAAGATGCTTGTGGCATGAGAAGCGTGGGAGGAGGGCAGATTAGAAAGGGCAGTGCGTGATGGGATGAAGAAGTAAAATCATTAGTGAAAGAGAATATAAAAGTATTGGACGATTTTTGCAGGGAAATAATGCAAATGAGTGTTAGATGTATAAAGAGGGAGGCAGAACGTCAAGAGAAAAGTGCATGAGGTGAGAAAGAGGTGAAATGAGGGTTGGGGTGAGAAAGTATCATTATATTTTAGGGAGAAAAAAATGTGTTTTGGAAGGAGGTGAATAAAGTGCGTAAGACAAGGGAACAATGGGAACATCAGTGAGAGGGGCTAATGGGGAAGTCATAACAAGTAGTGGTGATGTGATAAGGAGGAGTAAGTATTTTGAAGGTATGTTGAATGTGTTTGATGATGAAGTGGCATATATAGGGTGTTTTGGTTGAGGTGGTGTGCAAATTAAGAGGTTAGGGAGAATGATTTGGTAAACAGAGAAGATGTAGTAAAAGCTTTGCGGAAGATGAAAACCGGCAAGGCAGCGGGATTGGATGGTATTGGAGTGGAATTTATCAAATATGGGGGTAACTGTATTGTTGACTGTTTGCTAAGGTTATTTAATGAATGTGTGACTCATGGTGAGGCGCGTGAGGTTTGGCGGAATGCTTGCATATTGCCATTGTATAAAGGCAAAGGGGATAAAAGTGAGTGCTCAAATTACAGAGGTATACGTTTGTTGAGTATTTCTGGGAAATGATATATGAGGGTATTGATTGAAAGGATGAAGCCATGTACAGAGCATCAGATTGGGGAAGAGCAGTTTGGTTTCAGAAGTAGGAGAGGATGTTAGGATCAGATGTTTACTTTGAAGAATGTATGTGCGAAATACTTAGAAAAGCAAATGGATTTGTTTGTAGCATTTATGGATCTGGAGAAAGCATATGATAGAGTTGATAGAGATGCTCTGTGGAAGGTATTGAAAATATATGGTGTGGCAGATAAGTTGTTAGAAGCAGTGAAAAGTTTTTATGGATGATGTAATGCATGTGTACGAGTAGGAAGAGAGGATAGTGATTAGTTCAAAGAGAATGCTGGTTTGCGGCAGGGATGCGTAATGTCTCCATGGTTGTTTAATTTGTTTATGAATGGGGTTGTTAGGGAGGTGAATGCAAGAGTTTTGGAAAGAGGGGCAATTATGCAATCTGTTATGGATGAGAGAGCTTGGGAAGTGAGTCAGTTGTTGTTCGCTGATGATACAGCGCTAGTGGTTGATTCGAGTGAGAAACTGCAGAAGCTGGTGACTGAGTTTGGTATAGTGTATGAAAAAGAAAACTGAGAGCAAATGCGCATATGAACAAGGTTATTAAGTACAGAAGGGTTGAGGGACAAGTCAATTGGGAGGTAAGTTTGAAAAGAGAAAAACTGGAGGAAGTGAAGTGTTTTTGATATCTGCGAGTGGATTTTGTAGCGGATGGAACCATGGAAACGGAAGTAAATCATAGGGTGGTGAAGGGGCCGAAAGTTCTGGGAGTGTTGAATAATGTGTGGAAGCCGGGAACGTTATCTTGGAATTCAAAAGTAGTTATGTATGAAGGAATAGTGGTTGCAACAATGTTATGTGGTTGCGATGTGTGGGCCATAGATAGAGTTTTGCGGAGGACGATGGGTGTGGTGGAAATATGATATTTCCTGACAACATGTGGTGTGCGTTTGTTTGATCAAGTAAGTAATGAAAGGGAAAGAGAGATGCGGGGTAATAAAAAGAGTGTGGTTAAGAGAACAGAAGTGGGTGTTTTGAAATGGTTCGGTCACATGGAGAGAATGAGTAAGGAAAAATTGATAAAGAGGATATATGTGTCAGAGGTGGAGGGAACGAGAAGTGGGAGAGACCAAATTTGAGGTGGAAAGATGGAGTGAAAAAGATTCTGACTGATCGGTGCCTGAACATGTAGGAGGGTGAATGGCGTGCTTGGAATAGAGTGAATTGTAGCGATGTGGTACACCGAGGTCGACGTGCTGTCAATGGATTCAACCAGAGAATGTTAAGCATCAGGGGTAAACCATGGAAAGTTCTGTGGGGTCTGGATGTGGAAAGGGAGCTGTGGTGTCGGTGCATTATATATGACAGCTAGAGACTGAGTGTGAACGAATGTGGCTTTTCTTGTCATTTCTTAGCACATGCAGGCGGGATGTGGTTGTCATTTCATGTGCAGCGGGGTGGCGACGAGAATGAATAAGGGCAGAGAGTATGAATTAAGTATATGTGTATATATGTATATATCTGTGTGTGTATGTATATGTATACGTTGTATACGTTGAGATGCATAGGTACATATATGTGCGTGTATGGACGTGTATGTATATGCATGTGTATGTGGGGGGGGTTGGGCTATTTTTTCGTCTGTTTCCTTGCGCTACTTTGATAACGCGGCAGACAGCGACAAAGTATGATATATATATATATATATATATATATATATATATATATATATATATATATATATATATATATATATATATGTATATATTATTTTATTTATTTTATTATACTTTGTCGCTGTCTCCCGCGTTTGCGAGGTAGCGCAAGGAAACAGACGAAAGAAATGGCCCACCCCCCCCATACACATGTATATACATACGTCCACACACGCAAATATACATACCTACACAGCTTTCCATGGTTTACCCCAGACGCTTCACATGCCCTGCTTCAATCCACTGACAGCACGTCAACCCCGGTATACCACATCGCTCCAATTCACTCTATTCCTTGCCCTCCTTTCACCCTCCTGCATGTTCAGGCCCCGATCACACAAAATCTTTTTCACTCCATCTTTCCACCTCCAATTTGGTCTCCCTCTTCTCCTTGTTCCCTCCACCTCCGACACATATATCCTCTTGGTCAATCTTTCCTCACTCATCCTCTCCATGTGCCCAAACCACTTCAAAACACCCTCTTCTGCTCTCTCAACCACGCTCTTTTTATTTCCACACATCTCTCTTACCCTTACGTTACTCACTCGATCAAACCACCTCACACCACACATTGTCCTCAAACATCTCATTTCCAGCACATCCATCCTCCTGCGCACAACTCTATCCATAGCCCACGCCTCGCAACTATACAACATTGTTGGAACCACTATTCCTTCAAACATACCCATTTTTGCTTTCCGAGATAATGTTCTCGACTTCCACACATTCTTCAAGGCCCCCAGGATTTTCGCCCCCTCCCACACCCTATGATCCACTTCCGCTTCCATGGTTCCATCCGCTGCCAGATCCACTCCCAGATATCTAAAACACTTCACTTCCTCCAGTTTTTCTCCATTCAAACTCACCTCCCAATTGACTTGACCCTCAACCCTACTGTACCTAATAACCTTGCTCTTATTCACATTTACTCTTAACTTTCTTCTTCCACACACTTTTCCAAACTCAGTCACCAGCTTCTGCAGTTTCTCACATGAATCAGCCACCAGCGCTGTATCATCAGCGAACAACAGCTGACTCACTTCCCAAGCTCTCTCATCCCCAACAGACTTCATACTTGCCTCTCTTTCCAAAACTCTTGCATTTACCTCCCTAACAACCCCATCCATAAACAAATAAAACAACAATGGAGACATCACACACCCCTGCCGCAAACCTACATTCACTGAGAACCAATCACTTTCCTCTCTTCCTACACGTACACATGCCTTACATCCTCGATAAAAACTTTTCACTGCTTCTAACAACTTGCCTCCCACACCATATATTCTTAATACCTTCCACAGAGCATCTCTATCAACTCTATCATATACCTTCTCCAGATCCATAAATGCTACATACAAATCCATTTGCTTTTCTAAGTATTTCTCACATACATTCTTCAAAGCAAACACCTGATCCACACATCATCTACCACTTCTGAAACCACACTGCTCTTCCCCAATCTGATGCTCTGTACATGCCTTCACCCTCTCAATCAATACCCTCCCATATAATTTACCAGGAATACTCAACAAACTTATACCTCTGTAATTTGAGCACTCACTCTTATCCCCTTTGCCTTTGTACAATGGCACTATGCAAACATTCCGCCAATCCTCAGTCACCTCACCATGAGTCATACATACATTAAATAACCTTACCAACCAGTCAACAATACAGTCACCCCCTTTTTTAATAAATTCCACTGCAATACCATCCAAACCTGCTGCCTTGCCGGCTTTCATCACCCGCAAAGCTTTCACTACCTCTTCTCTGTTTACCAAATCATTTTCCCTAACCCTCTCACTTTGCACACCACCTCGACCAAAACACCCTATATCTGCCACTCTATCATCAAACACATTCAACAAACCTTCAAAATACTCACTCCATCTCCTTCTCACATCACCACTACTTGTTATCACCTCCCCACTTG
This sequence comes from Panulirus ornatus, assembly GCF_036320965.1. Classification (NCBI taxonomy): domain Eukaryota; kingdom Metazoa; phylum Arthropoda; class Malacostraca; order Decapoda; family Palinuridae; genus Panulirus; species Panulirus ornatus. Next base: position 59,179,026 of record NC_092226.1, read on the forward strand.
CGCCCTTCACCGAAGTTCCCATTTGTTCCCTTGTCTTACGCACTTTATTTACCTCCTTCCAGAACATCTTTTTATTCTCCCTAAAATTTAATGATACTCTCTCACCCCAACTCTCATTTGCCCTTTTTTTCACCTCTTGCACCTTTCTCTTGACCTCCTGTCTCTTTCTTTTATACATCTCCCACTCAATTGTATTTTTTCCCTGCAAAAATCGTCCAAATGCCTCTCTCTTCTCTTTCACTAATACTCTTACTTCTTCATCCCACCACTCACTACCCTTTCTAATCAACCCACCTCCCACTCTTCTCATGCCACAAGCATCTTTTGCGCAATCCATCACTGATTCCCTAAATACATCCCATTCCTCCACCACTCCTCTTACTTCCATTGTTCTCACCTTTTATAATTCTGTACTCAGTCTCTCCTGGTACTTCCTCACACAGGTCTCCTTCTCAAGCTCACTTACTCTCACCACCCTCTTCACCCCAACATTCACTCTTCTTTTCTGAAAACCCATACAAATCTTCACCTTAGCCTCCGCAAGATAATGATCAGACATCCCTCCAGTTGCACCTCTCAGCACATTAACATCCAAAAGTCTCTCTTTCGCACGCCTGTCAATTAACACGTAATCCAATAACGCTCTCTGGCCATCTCTCCTACTTACATAAGTATACTTATGTATATCTCGCTTTTTAAACCAGGTATTCCCAATCATCAGTCCTTTTTCAGCACATAAATCTACAAGCTCTTCACCATTTCCATTTACAACACCGAACACCCCATGTATACCAATTATTCCCCCAACTGCCACATTACTCACCTTTGCATTCAAATCACCCATCACTATGACCCGGTCTCGTGCATCAAAACCACTAACACACTCATTCAGCTGCTCCCAAAACACTTGCCTCTCTTGATCTTTCTTCTCATGCCCAGGTGCATATGCACCAATAATCACCCACCTCTCTCCATCAACTTTCAGTTTTACCCATATTAATCGAGAATTTACTTTCTTACACTCTATCACATACTCCCACAACTCCTGTTTCAGGAATATTGCTACTCCTTCCCTTGCTCTTGTCCTCTCACTAACCCCTGACTTTACTCCCCAGACATTCCCAAACCACTCTTCCCCTTTACCCTTGAGCTTCGTTTCACTCAGAGCCAAAACATCCAGGTTCCTTTCCTCAAACATACTACCTATCTCTCCTTTTTTCACATCTTGGTTACATCCACACACATTTAGGCACCCCACTCTGAGCCTTCGAGGAGGATGAGCACTCCCCGCGTGACTCCTTCTTCTGTTTCCCATTTTAGAAAGTTAATACAAGGAGGGGAGGATTTCTGGCCCCCCGCTCCCGTCCCCTCTAGTCGCTTTCTACGACACGCGAGGAATACGTGGGAAGTATTCTTTCACCCCTATCCCTAGGGATAATATATATATATATATATATATATATATATATATATATATATATATATATATATATATATATATATATATATATATATATATATATATATATATAATATATATATATATATAAATATATATTATTTATTTCTATTTATTTTGCTTTGTCGCTGTTTTCCGCGTTAGCGAGGTAGCGCAAGGAAACAGACGAAAGAATGGCCCAACCCACTCACATACACCTAATTCACCTCCCTAACAACCCCATCCATAAACAAATTAAACAACCATGGAGACAACACACACCCCTGCCGTAAACCTACATTCACTGAGAACCAATCACTTTCCTCTCTTCCTACACGTACACATGCCTTACATCCTCGATAAAAACTTTTCACTGCTTCTAACAACTTGCCTCCCACACCATATATTCTTAATACCTTCCACAGAGCATCTCTATCAACTCTATCATATTCCTTCTCCAGATCCATAAATGCTACATACAAATCCACTTGCATTTCTAAGTATTTCTCACATACATACTTCAGAGCAAACACCTGATCCGCACATCCTCTACCACTTCTGAAACCACACTGCTCTTCCCCAATCTGATGCATTGTACATGCCTTCACCCTCTCAATCAATACCCTCCCATATAATTTACCAGGAATACTGAACAAACTTATGCCTCTTTAATTTGAGCACTCACCTTTTTCCCCTTTGCCTTTGTACAATGGCACTATGTAAGCATTCCGCCAATCCTCAGGCACCTCACCATGAATCATACATACATTGAATAACCTTACCAACCAGTCAAGAATACAGTCACCCCGTTTTTTTATAAATTCCACTGCAATTTCATCCAAACCCGCTGCCTTGCCGGCTTTCATCTTCCGCAAAGCTTTTACTACCTCTTCTTTGTTTAACAAATCATCCTCCCTAACCCTCTCACTTTGCACACCACCTCGACCAAAACACCCTATGTCTGCCACTCTATCATGGTTTCGGGCATTATTGCATAACAGCTAGAGACTGAGTGTGAACGAATGGGGCCTTTGCTGTCTTTTCCTAGCGCTACCTCGCACACATGAGGGGGGGAGGGGGATGGTATTCCATGTTTGGCGAGGTGGCGATGGGAATGACTAAAGGCAGACAGTGTGAATTGTGTGCATGCGTATATATGTATGTGTCTGTGTGTGTATATATATGTGTACATTGAGATGTATAGGTATGTGTATTTGCGTGTGTGGACGTGTATGTATATACATGTGCATAGGGGTGGGTTGGGCCATTTCTTTCGTCTGTTTCCTTGCGCTACCTCGCAAACGCGGGAGACAGCTACAAATCAAAATGAAAAAGAAAAATAAATAAATGTATATATATATATATATATATATATATATATATATATATATATATATATATATATATATATATATATATATATATATATATATATATATATATATACACCATCATTTACATAAAACATCATCTATATCAAAGGATCTAAGCAACTAATCAACATGGAAAGTAAAGTAAGATATCATGAAGAGGGAAACTAAAAACCTCTTGGTGTTAATGGGAGTTTTGGCCTCCACTGTATGAAATGATTTCTTTGCTAAATTAAGGGATTCATCAGTGAAAGATCTAAGGTACTTTAACTTATATTCAATAGAATACATCTTTTAAGCTCATCATCAATATACTCTGGACTGCAAATATGTAATGCCTTAAGGAACATAGAATGAAATGATGATAATTTAAATTTATCATGTTGAGCTGAGTAACAATTGAATTATGAGCATACTTTGGTAGGTCTTCTGTATATGCTAAACTTGAACTTGTTTCCATGACAATGAATCATGCAATCTAGAAAATGGTAATATACCATTATTTTAATTTTCTACAGTAAATTTAATGGAAGGTACTGAATTACTACGGCATGAAATATTTGTAAATCATCATTTGTTAGCCAAACACAAAGAACATCTACATACCTAAACAAAACTGCCTTAGAAGGTAAGATAGCCTTTAGTAATTTCTTTTTTTCAAAATTCCATATAAGTATTACTTAGCACAGGAGAAAGAGGGTTACTCATTGCCATACTGAGTTTTTTAACATAATATTCTCCATTGAATTGAAGTACAGTCTTTTATATAATTTTTTTTTTTTCAGTTCAGTGAAAACACACCTTGAAACATGTAAATGAATATCATCCAAAGCATCAAATAGATATTCTAATAGATCATCAACAGGATCTTTTGTGAAAAGTGAGGAAACATAAAAGCTTACAAGTTTGAAATCAAAATTAACATTGATTTTCTTAAGCTTGTTAATTAAATCTACATTGTTTATGAGATTAGAATATGATATCATACCCACAAGGGGGCCTTGATAAAGACAGTGACCCTTTAGGCAATTCATATGTGATGGAACCTACTGAACTCATTATAGGTCTTGCTGGAGAATTTGTTGATGTGATTTGATAAGTCCGTACATATATGGCAATGAAGGGGACAAAGATGACAAACTCTTGATGAGAGAACCATTACCTTTCAACAACAACTTCAACTCTTTATTGAAATGGGAATTAACTACTTCTAGGGGATTCTTACTGATCTTAAGATATGTTGTGTCATCATTCAAAAGATCAATTATTTTAGATAGATTACTTTTGTCCACGTGCACAACAATGCTCGCTTTACCTGTTTTAGTAATATGTATATCATGTTGTATAACATGTTCCTTAGATCCTTTAATGTAAATGTTGCCTTCAGCAACAATAATACTTTAAAGAATATCTTAATCAGGAACTTACCAGAAAATTCTCCCTGGTGCATCTATAAAGTGCTATGAAGAAATTGTGATGTTTTATGTTGGACAGACTGGTAAGGATCATTCTGTTAAATTTAAGAAGAAGAAATATGGTATAAGAAAGGGACAATAATCAAATGGCTTGTTTAATTACATTAGAAACTATGATCATTCCGTTGAATGCAGTAAAGCAATCTCAGTTATTAACTTTAACTCCAGTACCATAAGAAATATCAGTGAATCTTCAATTATTAGATACACAATGAATTATAATCTTAATATTAGTGATAGTCTATACAAACTTGATAACTTTATTGTTGATAAAACTTTTAAACAATTCAACTTATTGTCCACATATTAATTTTATGATACGCTCGTTGTCTCTCTTGGACAATCGCATGTTTACCATATGACGTCCTAGCTACGTCTCTTCATTGCATATCAACTGAATGTTATATTTCTCTGTTTTGTCTTCCCTGATGACGTGATTATTACATGAAAGAGCACTTGGAAACTTATCGTGTTTCATGTTCCTCGTGGACTCATAGGACGACAGCGGAAGACAGCGACAAAATATAATAGAAAAAAAAATACATGCATATATATATATATATATATATATATATATATATATATATATATATATATATATATATATATATATATATATGTATATATATATATATATATATATATATATATATATATATATATATATATATATATATATTTTTTTTTTTTTTTTATACTTTGTCGCTGTCTCCCGCGTTTGCGAGGCAGCGCAAGGAAACAGACGAAAGAAATGGCCCAACCCCCCCCATACACATGTATATACATACGTCCACACACGCAAATATACATACCAACACAGCTTTCCATGGTTTACCCCAGACGCTTCACATGCCTTGATTCAATCCACTGACAGCACGTCAGCCCCGGTATACCACATCGCTCCAATTCACTCTATTCCTTGCCCTCCTTTCACCCTCCTGCATGTTCAGGCCCCGATCACACAAAATCTTTTTCACTCCATCTTTCCACCTCCAATTTGGTCTCCCTCTTCTCCTTGTTCCCTCCACCTCCGACACATATATCCTCTTGGTCAATCTTTCCTCACTCATACTCTCCATGTGCCCAAACCACTTCAAAACACCCTCTTCTGCTCTCTCAACCACGCTCTTTTTATTTCCACACATCTCTCTTACCCTTACGTTACTCACTCGATCAAACCACCTCACACCACACATTGTCCTCAAACATCTCATTTCCAGCACATCCATCCTCCTGCGCACAACTCTATCCATAGCCCACGCCTCGCAACCATACAACATTGTTGGAACCACTATTCCTTCACACATACCCATTTTTGCTTTCCGAGATAATGTTCTCGACTTCCACACATTCTTCAAGGCCCCCAGAATTTTCGCCCCCTCCCCCACCCTATGATCCACTTCCGCTTCCATGGTTCCATCCGCTGCCAGATCCACTCCCAGATATCTAAAACACTTCACTTCCTCCAGTTTTTCTCCATTCAAACTCACCTCCCAATTGACTTGACCCTCAACCCTACTGTACCTAATAACCTTGCTCTTATTCACATTTACTCTTAACTTTCTTCTTCCACACACTTTACCAAACTCAGTCACCAGCTTCTGCAGTTTCACACATGAATCAGCCACCAGCGCTGTGTCATCAGCGAACAACAACTGACTCACTTCCCAAGCTCTCTCATCCCCAACAGACTTCATACTTGCCCCTCTTTCCAAAACTCTTGCATTTACCTCCCTAACAACCCCATCCATAAACAAATTAAACAACCATGGAGACATCACACACCCCTGCCGCAAACCTACATTCACTGAGAAGAGGGTGGTGAGAGTAAGTGAGCTTGAGAAGGAGACCTGTGTGAGGAAGTACCAGGAGAGACTGAGTACAGAATGGAAAAAGATGAGAACAATGGAAGTAAGGGGAGTGGGGGAGGAATGGGATGTATTTAGGGAATCAGTGATGGATTGCGCAAAAGATGCTTGTGGCATGAGAAGAGTGGGAGGTGGGTTGATTAGAAAGGTTAGTGAGTGGTGGGATGAAGAAGTAAGAGTATTAGTGAAAGAGAAGAGAGAGGCATTTGGACGATTTTTGCAGGGAAAAAATGCAATTGAGTCGGAGATGTATAAAAGAAAGAGACAGGAGGTCAAGAGAAAGGTGCAAGAGGTGAAAAAAAGGGCAAATAAGAGATGGGATGAGAGAGTATCATTAAATTTTAGGGAGAATAAAAAGAGGTTCTGGAAGGAGGTAAATAAAGTGCGTAAGACAAGGGAGCAAATGGGAACTTCAGTGAAGGGCGCAAATGGGGAGGTGATAACAAGTAGTGGTGATGTGAGAAGGAGATGGAGTGAGTATTTCGAAGGTTTGTTGAATGTGTTTGATGATAGAGTGGCAGATATAGGGTGTTTTGGTCGAGGTGGTGTGCAGAGTGAGAGGGTTAGGGAAAATGATTTGGTAAACAGAGAAGAGGTAGTGAAAGCTTTGCGGAAGATGAAAGCCGGCAAGGCAGCAGGTTTGGATGGTATTGCAGTGGAATTTATTAAAAAAGGGGGTGACTGTATTGTTGACTGGTTGGTAAGGTTATTTAATGTATGTATGACTCATGGTGAGGTGCCTGAGGATTGGCGGAATGCGTGCATAGTGCCATTGTACAAAGGCAAAGGGGATAAGAGTGAGTGCTCAAATTACAGAGGTATAAGTTTGTTGGGTATTCCTGGTAAATTATATGGGAGGGTATTAATTGAGAGGGTGAAGGCATGTACAGAGCATCAGATTGGGGAAGAGCAGTGTGGTTTCAGAAGTGGTAGAGGATGTGTGGATCAGGTGTTTGCTTTGAAGAATGTAGCATTTATGGATCTGGAGAAGGCATATGATAGAGTTGATAGAGATGCTCTGTGGAAGGTATTAAGAATATATGGTGTGGGGGGAAAGTTGTTAGAAGCAGTGAAAAGTTTTTATCGAGGATGTAAGGCATGTGTACGTGTAGGAAGAGAGGAAAGTGATATATATATATATATATATATATATATATATATATATATATATATATATATATATATATATATATATATATATATATATATATTATTAATTTATTTATTATACTTTGTTACTGTCTCCCGCGTTAGCGAGGTAGCGCAAGGTAACGCTAGGAAAGACAACAAAGGCCACATTCGTTCAAATTCAGTCTCTAGCTGCCATGTATAATGCACAGAAACCACAGCTCCCATCCACATCCAAGCCCCACAAAATTTCTATGGTTTACCCTCAGACGCTTCACATGCTCTGGTTCAATCCATTGACAGCACGTCGACCCCGGTATACCATATCGTTCCTTGCACGCCTTTCACCCTCCTGCATGTTCAGGCACCGTTCAGTCAGAATCTTTTTCACGCCATCTTTCCACCTTAAATTTGGTCTCCCATTTCTACTCGTTCCCTCCACCTCTGACACATATATCCTCCTTGTCAATCTTTTCTCACTCATTCTCTCCATGAGACCAAACCATTTCAAAACACACTCGTCTGCTCTCTCAACCACACTCTCTTTATTACCACACCTCTCTCTTACCCTTTCATTAATCAATCAAACCACCTCATAAAACATATTGTCCTCAAACATCTCATTTCCAGCACATCCACCCTCCTCCGCACAACTTTATATATAACCCACGCCTTACAACCAAATAACATTGTTAGAACCACTATTCCTTCAAACATACCCATTACTGATTTCGAAGATAACGTACTCGACTTTCCCACATTTTTCAACGTTCCCAGAACTTTTACCCCCTCCTCACCGTATATATATATATATATATATATATATATATATATATATATATATATATATATATATATATATACGAATAAAGTGTATATGAACGCGCACCTTCATAGAACATACAAAGCTCCATCAGCCAGGATCAAACCTGGGACACTATGTGCAAGAGGCAGGCATGCTAACCGCTAGGCTAAGGGACTGTATAACAGGAAACAACTATTCGAAATACTAAGTACTCGAATACCCTTCGTCTCACAATGGTGAGCAATGGGGTCTATCGGTTGTTTCCGAACAAAACACATAGCCAGCTGATAGCGTTTTACCGAACCTGACTGTACAACGCGGAGTTATATGAATACGAAGAAAGTGTATATGAACGCGCACCTTCATAGAACATACAAAGCTCTAACAGCCAGGATCGAACCTGGGACCCCTTGTGCAAGAGGCAGTCCCTTAGCCTAGCGGTTAGCATGCCTGCCTCTTAGAAAAACAAATGGATTTGTGTGTAGCATTTATGGATCTAGAGAAGGCATATGATAGAGTTGATAGATATGCTCTGTGGAAGGTATTAAGAATATATGGTGTGGGAGGCAAGTTGTTAGAAGCAGTGAAAAGTTTTTATCGAGGATGTAAGGCATGTGTACGTGTAGGAAGAGAGGAAAGTGATTGGTTCTCAGTGAATGTAGGTTTGCGGCAGAGGTGTGTGATGTCTCCATGGTTGTTTAATTTGTTTATGGATGGGGTTGATAGGGAGGTAAATGCAAGAGTTTTGGAAAGAGGGGCAAGTATGAAGTCTGTTGGGGATTAGAGAGCTTGGGAAGTGAGTCAGTTGTTGTTCGCTGATGATACAGCGCTGGTGGCTGATTCATGTGAGAAACTGCAGAAGCTGGTGACTGAGTTTGGTAAAGTGTGTGAAAGAAGAAAGTTAAGAGTAAATGTGAATAAGAGCAAGGTTATTAGGTAGAGTAGGGTTGAGGGTCAAGTCAATTGGGAGGTAAGTTTGAATGGAGAAAAACTGGAGGAAGTAAAGTGTTTTAGATATCTGGGAGTGGATCTGGCAGCGGATGGAACCATGGAAGCGGAAGTGGATCATAGGGTGGGGGAGGGGGCGAAAATCCTGGGCGCCTTGAAGAATGTGTCGAAGTCGAGAACATTATCTCGGAAAGGTTTGTTTGAAGGAATAGTGGTTCCAACAATGTTGTATGGTTGCGAGGCGTGGGCTATGGATAGAGCTGTGCGCAGGAGGATGGATGTGCTGGAAATGAGATATTTGAGGACAATGTGTGGTGTGAGGTGGTTTGATCGAGTAAGTAACGTAAGGGTAAGAGAGATGTGTGGAAATAAAAAGAGCGTGGTTGAGAGAGCAGAAGAGGGTGTTTTGAAATTGTTTGGGCACATGGAGAAAATGAGTGAGGAAAGATTAACCAAGAGGATATATGTGTCGGAGGTGGTGGGAACGAGGAGAAGTGGGAGACCAATTTTAGGTGGAAAGATGGAGTGAAAAAGATTTTGGGTGATCGGGGCCTCAGCATGCAGGAGGGTGAAAAGAGGGCAAGGAATAGAGTGAATTGGATCGATGTGGTATACCGGGGTTGACGTACTGTCAGTGGATTGAATCAGGGCATGTGAAGCGTCTGGGGTAAACCATGGAAAGCTGTGTAGGTATGTATATTAGCGTGTGTGGACGTATGTATATACATGTGTATGGGGGTGGGTTGGGCCATTTCTTTCGTCTGTTTCCTTGCGCTACCTCGCAAACGCGGGAGACAGCGACAAAGCAAAAAAATATATATATATATATATATATATATATATATATATATATATATATATATATATATATATATATATATATATATATATATATATATATATATATATATATATATATGGATAAAACTGAAAGTTGATGGAGAGAGATGGGTGATTATTGGTGCCTTATCACCTGGGAATGAGAAAAAAAATCATGGGAGGCAAGTGTTTTGGTAGCAGCTTAATGAGTGTGTTAGTGGTTTTGATGCACAAGACCGGGCTATAGTCATGGGTGATTTGAATGCAAAGGTGAATAATGTGGCAGTTGAAGGAGTAATTGGTATATATGGGGTGTTCAGTACTGTAAACGGAAATGGTGAAGAGCTCGTAGATTTATGTGCTGAAAAAGGACTGGTGATTGGGAATGCCTGGTTTAAAAGCGAGATATACATAAGCATACGCATGTAAATAGTAGAGATGGCTAGAGAGCGTTATTGGATTACGTGTTAATTGACAGGCGCGCAAAAGAGAGACTTTTGGATGTTAATGTGCTGAGAGGTGCAACTGGAGGGATGTCTGAACATTATCTTATGGAGGCGAAGGTGAAGATTTGTATGGGTTTTCAGAAAAGAAGAGAGAATGTTGGGGTGAAGAGGGTGGTGAGAGTAAGTGTGCCTGGGAAGGAGACTTGTGTGAGGAAGTACCAGGAGAGACTGAGTACAGAATGGAAAAAGGTGAGAACAAAGGAGGTAAGTGTAGGGGGGTAGGAATGGGATGTATTTAGGGAAGCAGTGATGGCTTGCATAAAAGATGCTTGTGGCATGAGAAGCGTGGGAGGTGGGTTGATTAGAAAGGGTAGTGAGTGGTGGGATGAAGAGTAAGATTATTAGTGAAAGAGAAGAGAGAGGCATTTGGACGATTTTTGCAGGGAAAAAAAGCAAATGAGCAGGGAAATGTATAAAAGAAGGAGGCAGGAGGTCAATAGAAAGGTGCAAGAGGTGATAAAGAGGGCAAATGAGAGTTATGGTGAAAGATTATCATTAAATTTTAGGGAGAATGAAAAGATGTTCTGGAAGGAGGTAAATAAAGTGCGTAAGACAAGGGTGCAAATGGGAACTTCAGTGAAGTGAGCTAATGGGGAGGTAATAATAAGTAGTGGTGATGTGACAACGAGATAGAGTGAGTAATTTGAAGGTTTGTTGAATGTGTTTGATGATAGAGTGGGATATATAGGGTGTTTTGTTCGAGGTGGTGTGCAAAGTGAGAGGGTTTGGGAAAACGATTTAGTAAACAAAGAAGAGGTAGTAAAAGCTTTACGGAAGATGAAAGCCGGCAAGGCAGCAGGTTTGGATGGTATTGCAGTGGAATTTATTAGAAAAACGGTTGACTTTATTGTTGACTGGTTATTATTACAGAGGATCAGATTAGGGAAGAGCAGTGTGGTTTCAGAAGTGGTAGAGGATGTTTGGATCCGTTGATTGCTTTGAAGATTGTATTTGAGAAATACTTAGAAAAGCAAATGGATTTCTATATAGCATTTATGGATCTGGAGAAGGCATATGATAGAGTTGATAGATATGCTCTGTGGAAGGTACTAAGAATATGTGGTGTGGGAGGCAAGTTGTTAGAAGCAGTGAAAAGTTTTTATCAAGGATATAAGGGATGTGTACGTGTGGGAAGAGAGGAAAGTGATTGGTTCTCAGTGAATATAGGTTTGCGGCAGGGGTGTGTGATGTCTCCATGGTTGTTTAATTTGTTTATGGATGGGGTTGTTAGAGTGGTGAATGCAATAGTTTTGGAAAGAGGGGCAAGTATGAAGTCTGTTGTGGATGAGAGAGCTTGGGAAGTGAGTCAGTTGTTGTTCGCTGATGATACAGCGCTGGTGGCTGATTCATATGAGAAACTGCAGAAGCTCGTGACTGAGCTTGGTAAAGTGTGTGAAAGAGGAAAGTTAAGAGTAAATGTGAATAAGATAAGGTTATTAGGTACAGTAGGGTTGAGGGTCAAGTCAATTTGGAGGTAAGTTTGAATGGAGAAAAACTGGAGGGAGTAAAGTGCTTTAGATACCTGGGAGTGGATGTAGCAACGGATGGAACCATGGAAGCGGAAGTGAATCATAGGGTGGGGGAGAGGGTGAAAATCGTGGGAGTCTTGAAGAATGTTTGGAAGTCGAGAACATTATCTCGAAAAGCAAAAATAGGTATGTTTGAAGGAATAGTGGTTCCAACAATGTAATATGGTTGCGAGGCGTTGGCTATGGATAGAGTTGTGCGCAGGAGGGTGGATGTGCCTGAAATGAGATGTTTGAGGTCAATATGTGGTGTGAGGTGGTTTCATCGAGTAAGTAATGTAAGGGTAAGAGAGATGTGTGGAAATAAAATGAGCGTTGTTGAGAGAGCAGAAGAGTGTATTTTCAAATGGTTTGGGCACATGGAGAGAATGAGTGAGGAAAGATTGACCAAGAGGATATATGTGTCGGAGGTGTAGGGAACGAGGAGAAGTGGGAGACCAAAATGGAGGTTTGAATATGGAGTGAAAAAGATTTTGATTGATCGGGGCCAGAACATGCAGGAGGGTGAAAGGCGGTCAAGGAATAGAGTGAATTGGATCGATGTGGTATACCGGGATCGACGTGCTGTCAGTGGATCGAATCAGGGCATGTGAAGCGTCTGGGTTAAACCATGGAAAGTTGTGTGGGGCCTGGATGTGGAAAGGGATCTCTGGTTTCGGGCATATTACATGACATCTAGAGACTGAGTGTGAACGAATGGGACCTTTGTTGTCTTTTCCTAGCGCTAACTCGCACACAGGAGGGGGGAGGGGGATGTTATTCCATGTGTGCCGAGGTGGCGATGGGAATAAATAAAGGCAGACATTATGAATTATGTACATGTGTATATATGTATGTGTCTGTGTGTATATATATATGGGTACATTGAGATGTATAGGTATGTATATTTGTGTATGTGGACGTGTATGTATAAACATGTGTATGGGGGTGGGTTGGGCCATTTCTTTCGTCTGTTTCCTTGCGCTACCATGCAAACGCGGGAGACAGCGACAAAGCAAAATAATAATGATAATAATATATATATATATATATATATATATATATATATATATATATATATATATATATATATATATATATATATATATATATATATATATATATATATATATATATATATTTATATATATATATATATATATATATATATATATATATATATATATATATATATATATATATATATATATATATATATATATATATATATATATATATATATATATATATATATATATATATATATATATATATATGTATATATATATATATATATATATATATATATATATATATATATATATATATATATATATATATATATATATATATATATCCATGTTCCTACTAACGTGTATGATAAAGGAGAAGAACCATAATAATGGAGAACCATCATAATTGAGTTGCACGGACTGTGATCCTTGCTGTGGTTATAAGAATGTTCTTCCGCCCACCAGTGATGCTACTACGTTTGTGAATCAAGAACCATTGCAACACAAACCTCGCCAGGTGGTAGAGTGTCCCGCAGTGTATCGAGACACTTCCCCAGAACTTTTTTAAAGGGGAAGTAAATGCTTATAGTTGTGTTACTGGAGTGATAGTTTTCATACATGGTGCTTTGACAAAAAAATAGTGAAATTGGAAAAAAAATGTAGCTTAGACATTGAAGCTTATTGATACAGTGGTTAAATTGATGAGAACTACTATTGACGTTTGTGTAAATAAATTATACATTTCTCTTTCCCATAGCCAGAGGTTGAACCATTATGTGACATTCATTTTCTCATTTCATTTCAAGCTAGAAGTTTCAGTTTTCTAAATTATTTCTTACTTTTTTCATATGTATATATATGTATATGTGTGTGTGTGTGTATATGTGCGTGTGTATATGTATGTATATATATATGTTTATATATATATATATATATATATATATATATATATATATATATATATATATATATATATATATATATATATATATATATATATATATATATATATATATATGTATATATATATGGAGTGAAAAAGATTTTGAGTGATCGGGGCCTGAACATGCAGGAGGGTGAAAGGCGGGCAAGGAATAGAGTGAATTGGATCGATGTGGTATACCGGGGTTGACGTGCTGTCAGTGGATTGAATCAGGGCATGTGAAGCGTCTGGGGTAATCCAAGGAAAGTTGTGTGGGGCCTGGATGTGGAAAGGGAGCTGTGGTTTCGGGCATTATTGCATGACAGCTAGAGACTGAGTGTGAACGAATGGGGCCTTTGTTGTCTTTTCCTAGCGTTACCTCGCACACATGAGGGGGGAGGGGGATGGTATTCCATATGTGGCGAGGTGGCGATGGGAATGAATAAAGGCAGACAGTGTGAATTGTGTGCATGGGTATATATGTATGTGTCTGTGTGTGTATATATATATGTGTACATTGCGATGTATAGGTATGTATATTTGTGTGTGTGGACGTGTATGTATATACATGTGTATGGGGGTGGGTTGGGCTATTTCTTTCATCTGTTTCCTTGCGCTACCTCGCAAACGCAGGAGACAGCGACAAAGCAAAATAGTAATATAATAAAATATATATATATATATGTATGTATATATATATATATATATATATATACATATATATATATATATATATATATATATATATATATATATATATATATATATATATATATATATATATATATGTGTGTATATATATATGTATATATGTATATATATATATATATATATATATATATATATATATATATGTATATATATATATATATATATATATATGTATATATGTATATATATATGGTAGAGGATGTGTGGATCAGGTGTTTGCTTTGAAGAATGTATGTGAGAAATACTTAGAAAAGCAAATGGATTTGTATGTAGCATTTATGGATCTGGAGAAGGCATATGATACAGTTGATAGAGATGCACTGTGGAAGGTACTAAGAATATATGGTGTGGGAGGCAAGTTGTTAGAAGCAGTGAAAAGTTTTTATCGAGGATGTAAGGCATGTGTACATGTAGGAAGAGAGGAAAGTGATTGGTTCTCAGCGAATGTAGGTTTGCGGCAGGAGTGTGTGATGTCTCCATGGTTGTTTAATTTGTTTATGGACGGGGTTGTTAGGGAGGTGAATGCAAGAGTTTTGGAAAGAAGGGCAAGTATGCAATCTGTTGCGGATGAGAGAGCTTGGGAAGTGAGTCAGTTGTTGTTCGCTGATGATACAGCGCTGGTGGCTGATTCATGTGAGAAATTTCAGAAGCTGGTGACTGAGTTTGGTAAAGTTAAGAGTAAATGTGAATAAGAGCAAGGTTATTAGGTACAGTAGGGTTGAGGGTCAAGTCAATTGGGAGGTAAGTTTGAATGGAGAAAAACTGGAGGAAGTAAAGTGTTTTAGATATCTGGGAGTGGATCTGGCAGCGGATGGAACCATGGAAGCGGAAGTGAATCATAGGGTGGGGGAGGGGGCGAAAATCCTGGGAGCCTTGAAGAATGTGTGGAAGTCGAGAACATTATCTCGGAAAGCAAAAATGGGTATGTTTGAAGGAATAGTGGTTCCAACAATGTTGTATGGTTGCGAGGCGTGGGCTATGGATAGAGTAGTGCGCAGGAGGGTGGATGTGCTGGAAATGAGATGTTTGAGGACAATATGTGGTGTGAGGTGGTTTGATCGAGTAAGTAATGTAAGGGTAAGAGAGATGTGTGGAAATAAGAAGAGCGTGGTTGAGAGAGCAGAAGAGGGTGTTTTGAAATGGTTTGGGCACATGGAGAGAATGAGTGAGGAAAGATTGACCAAGAGGATATATGTGTCGGAGGTGGAGGGAACGAGGAGAAGTGGGAGACCAAATTGGAGGTGGAAAGATGGAGTGGAAAAGATTTTGAGTGATCGGGGCCTGAACATGCAGGAGGGTGAAAGGCGGGCAAGGAATAGAGTGAATTGGATCGATGTGGTATACCGGGGTCGACGTGTTGTCAATGGATTGAATCAGGGCATGTGAAGCGTCTGGGGTAAACCATGGAAAGTTGTGTGGGGCCTGGATGTGGAAAGGGAGTTGTGGTTTCGGGCATTATTGCATGACAGCTAGAGACTGAGTGTGAACGAATGGGGCCTTTGTTGTCTTTTCTTAGCGCTACCTCGCACACATGAGGGTGAGGGGGATGTTATTCCATGTGTGGCGAGGTGGCGTTGGGAATAATAAAGGCAGACAGTGTGAATTGTGTGCATGTGTATACATGTATGTGTCTGTGTGTGTATATATATATGTGTACATTGAGATGTATGGGTATGTATATTTGCGTGTGAGGACATGTATGTATATACATGTGTATGGGGATGGGTTGGGCCATTTCTTTCGTCTGTTTCCTTGCGCTACCTCGCAAACGCGGGAGACAGCGACAAAGCAAAATAAAAATATAAATATATATATATATATATATATATATATATATATATATATATATATATATATATATATATATATATATATATATATATATATATATATATATATATATTATCCCTGGGGATAGGGGTGAAAGAATACTTCCCACGCATTCCTCGCGTGTCGTAGAAGGCGACTAGAGGGGACGGGAGCGGGGGGCCAGAAATCCTCCCCTCCTTGTATTTTTCAACTTTCTAAAATGGGAAACAGAATAAGGAGTCACGCGGGAGTGCTCATCCTCCTCGAAGGCTCAGATTAGGGTGTCTAAATGTGTGTGGATGTAATGAAGATGTGATAAAAGGAGAGATAGGTAGTATGTTTGAGGAAAGGAACCTTGATGTTTTGGCTCTGAGTGAAACGAAGCTTAAGGGTAAAGGGGAAGAGTGGTTTGAGAATGTCTTGGGAGTAAAGTCAGGGGTTAGTGAGAGGACAAGAGCAAGTGAAGGAGTAGCACTACTCCTGAAACAGGAGTTGTGGGAGTATGTGATAGAATGTAAGAAAGTAATTTCTCGATTAATATGGGTAAAACTGAAAGTTGATGGAGAGAGATGGGTGATTATTGGTGCATATGCACCTGGGCATGAGAAGAAAGATCATGAGAGGCAAGTGTTTTGGAAGCAGCTGAATGAGTGTGTTAGTGGTTTTGATGCACGAGACCGGGTTATAGTGATGGGTGATTTGAATGCAAAGGTGGGTAATGTGGCAGTTGAGGGAATAATTGGTATACATGGGGTGTTCAGTGTTGTAAATAGAAATGGTGAAGAACTTGTAGATTTATGTGCTGAAAAAGGACTGGTGATTGGGAATACCTGGTTTAAAAAGCGAGATATACATAAGTATACGTATGTAAAAAGGAGAGATGGCCAGAGAGCGTTATTGAATTACGTGTTAATTGACAGGCGCTCGAAAGAGAGACTTTTGGATGTTAATGTGCTAAGAGGTGCAACTTGAGGGATGTCTGATCATTATCTTGTGGAGGCTAAGGTGAAGATTTGTATGGGTGAGTGAATGTTGGGGTGAAGAGGGTGGTGAGAGTAAGTGAGCTTGGGAAGGAGACTTGTGTGAGGTAGTACCAGAAGAGACTGAGTACAGAATGGAAAAAGGTGAGAACAATGGAAGTAATTGGAGTGGGGGTGGAATGGGATGTATTTAGGGAATCAGTGATGGATTGCGCAAAAGATGCTTGAGGCATGAGAAGAGTGGGAGGTGGGTTGATTAGAAAGGGTAGTGAGTGGTGGGATGAAGAAGTAAGATTATTAGTGAAAGAGAAGAGAGAGGCATTTGGACGATTTTTGCAGTGAAAAAATGCAATTGAGTGGGAGATGTATAAAAGAAAGAGACAGGAGGTCAAGAGAAAGGTGCAAGAGGTGAAAAAGAGGGCAAATGAGAGTTGGGGTGAGAGAGTATCATTAAATTTTAGGGATAATAAAAAGATGTTCTGGAAGGAGGTAAATAAAGTGCGTAAGACAAGGGAACAAATGGGAACTTCAGTGAAGGGCGCAAATGGGGAGGTGATAACAAGTAGTGGTGATGTGAGAAGGAGATGGAGTGAGTATTTTGAAGGTTTGATGAATGTGTTTGATGATAGAGTGGCAGATATAGGGTGTTTTAGTCGAGGTGGTGTGCAAAGTGAGAGGGTTAGGGAAAATGATTTGGTAAACAGAGAAGAGGTAGTAAAAGCTTTGCGGAAGATGAAAGCCGGCAAGGCAGCAGGTTTGGATGGTATTGTAATGGAATTTATTAAAAAAGGGGGTGACTGTATTATTGACTGGTTGGTAAGGTTATTTAATGCATGTATGACTCATGGTGAGGTGCCTGAGGATTGGCGGAATGCGTGCATAGTGCCATTGTACAAAGGCAAAGGGGATAAGAGTGAGTGCTCAAATTACAGAGGTATAAGTTTGTTGAGTATTCCTGGTAAATTATATGGGAGGGTATTGATTGAGAGGGTGAAGGCATGTACAGAGCATCAGATTGGGGAAGAGCAGTGTGGTTTCAGAAGTGGTAGAGGATGTGTGGATCAGGTGTTTGCTTTGAAGAATGTATGTGAGAAATACTTAGAAAAGCAAATGGATTTGTATGTAGCATTTATGGATCTGGAGAAGGCATATGATAGAGTTGATAGAGATGCTCTGTGGAAGGTATTAAGAATATATGGTGTGGGAGGCAAGTTGTTAGAAGCAGTGAAAAGTTTTTATCGAGGATGTAAGGCATGTGTACGTGTAGGAAGAGAGGAAAGTGATTGGTTCTCAGTGAATGTAGGTTTGCGGCAGGGGTGTGTGATGTCTCCATGGTTGTTTAATTTGTTTATGGATGGGGTTGTTAGGGAGGTGAATGCAAGAGTTTTGGAAAGAGGGGCAAGTATGAAGTCTGTTGGGGATGAGAGAGCTTGGGAAGTGAGTCAGTTGTTGTTCGCTGATGATACAGCGCTGGTGGCTGATTCATGTGAGAAACTGCAGAAGCTGGTGACTGAGTTTGGTAAAGTGTGTGAAAGAAGAAAGTTAAGAGTAAATGTGAATAAGAGCAAGGTAATTAGGTACAGTAGGGTTGAGGGTCAAGTCAATTGGGAGGTAAGTTTAAATGGAGAAAAACTGGAGGAAGTAAAGTGTTTTAGATATCTGGGAGTGGATCTGGCAGCGGATGGAACCATGGAAGCGGAAGTGGATCATAGGGTGGGGGAGGGGGCGAAAATCCTGGGAGCCTTGAAGAATGTGTGAAAGTCGAGAACATTATCTCGGAAAGCAAAAATGGGTATGTTTGAAGGAATAGTGGTTCCAACAATGTTGTATGGTTGCGAGGCGTGGGCTATGGATAGAGTTGTGCGCAGGAGGATGGATGTGCTGGAAATGAGATGTTTGAGGACAATGTGTGGTGTGAGGTGGTTTGATCGAGTAAGTAACGTAAGGGTACGAGAGATGTGTGGAAATAAAAAGAGCGTGGTTGAGAGAGCAGAAGAGGGTGTTTTGAAATGGTTTGGGCACATGGAGAGAATGAGTGAGGAAAGATTGACCAAGAGGATATATGTGTCGGAGGTGGAGGGAACGAGGAGAAGAGGGAGACCAAATTGGAGGTGGAAAGATGGAGTGAAAAAGATTTTGTGTGATCGGGGCCTGAACATGCAGGAGGGTGAAAGGAGGGCAAGGAATAGAGTGAATTTGATCGAAGTGGTATATATATATATATATATATATATATATATATATATATATATATATATATATATATATATATATATATACATTCTATTTTTCTTATTTTTTGTATAATTTGCCGCTGTGTCCGGCATTAGCGAGGTAGCGCAAGAAAACAGACTAAAGAATGGCGCAAGTCATCCACATACACATGTATATGCATAAACGTCCACACAAGCATATATACATACTTATACATTTCAACGTACACATTTATATACGTACTCAGACATATACATAAATACATATTTACGTAATTCATACATGCTGCCTTTATTTATTCCCTGTCGCTACCCCGCCACACACGAAATGACACCCACTTGCCCTGTACGCGCGCGAAGGAAGCGCTAGGAGAAGACAAGAAAAGCCACATTCGTTTACATTGTCTGTGGCTGTCATGTCTAATGCACCAAATCCACAGCTCCCTAGTCCCTAAAAAGCTTTCCATGTCTTACCCTAGACGGTTCATATACCCTGGTTCAATCCATTGACAGCACATCGACCACAGTATACCACATCTTTCCAAATCATTCCATTCCTTGCACGCATTTCACCCTCCTGCATGTTCAGGCCCCTATCGCCCAAAATCTTTTTCACTCTATCCTTCCACATCTAATTGGTCTCCCACTTCTCCTCGTTCCTTCAACCTCTGACACATATATCCTCTTTGTCAATCTTTCTTCAGTCCTTCTGTCCATGTGACCAAACCATTTCAAAACACAACCATCTGCTCTCTCAACCATACTCTTTTTATTACAGCTCATCTCTCTTACTCTTCCATTACTTACTCGATCAAAGCACCTCACACCACACATTGTCCTCAAACATCTCACTTAAAACATATCCACCCTCCTCAGCAAACCCTATCTATAGCCCACGACTCGCAACCATATAACAGTATTGAAACGACTATTCCTCAAACATTCCCATTTTTGCTTTCCGAGATAATGTTCTCGTCCTTCATACATTCTTCAACGCTCCCAGAACTTTCGCCCCCTCCCCAACCCTGTGACCCACTTCCGCTTCCATGGTTCCATCCGCTGCCAAATCCACACCCAGATATTTAAAACACTTCTCCAATTTTTCTCCAATCAAACTTACCTACTATTTATCTTGTCCCTCAAACCTAGAGCATCTAATAACCTTGCTCTTGTTCACATTTACTCCCAGCTTTCTTCTTCCACACACTATACCAAACTCTGTCACCAGCTTCTGCAGTTTCTCACCCGAATCAACCACCAGTGCCATATCATCAGCGAACAACAACTGACTCGCTTCCCAAGCCTTCTCATCCACAACAGACAGAATACTTGCCCTCTCTCCAAACCTCTTGCATTCACCTCTCTAACAACTCCATTCATAAACAAATTAAACAACCATCGTGACATCACGCACCCCTGCCGCAAACAGAAATTCACTGAAAACAAATAACTTTCCTCTCTTCCTACTCGTACACATGCCTTACATGCTCGATAAAAACTTATCATTGCTTTTAACAACATACCTCCCACATCATATATTCTTAATACCTTCCACCCAGATTCTGTATCAACTCGCATATGCCTTCTCCAGATCTATAATTGCTACATACAAATCCATATGTTTTTCTAAGTATTTCTCACATACATTCTTCAAAGTAAACACCTGATTTCCATATGCTCTGCCACTTCTGAAACTACACTGATCTTCCCATATCTGATGCTCTGTACATGCCTTCACCCACTCATTCAATACCCTCCAATATAATTTCCCAGGAATACTCAACAAGCTTATATCTTTGCCTTTGTACAATGGCACTATGCATTCATTCCGCCAATCCTCAGGCACCACACCATGAGCCATACATACAATGAATATCCATACCAACCAAGCAACAACACAGTCACCCACTTTTTTGATAAATTCCACTGCAATACCATCCAAAGCCGCTGCCTTGCCGGTTTTAATCTTCCAAAAAACTTTCATTACCTCTTCTCTGTTTACCCAATTATTCTGCCTGACCCTCTCACTTCGCACACCAGCTCGACCAAAACACCCTATATCCGCCACTCTGTCGTCTCACACATTCAACAAACCTTCAAAATAATCACTGTATCTCCTTCTCACATTAACATTACTTGTTATTACCTCCCCAATAGCCCCCTTCATCGATGTTCCCATTTGTTCTCTTGTCTTATGCAGTTTATTTACCTCCTTCCAAAACATCTTTTATTTTCCCTATAATTTAATGATACTCTCTCACCCCAACTATCATTTGCCCTCTTTTCACCTCTTGCAGTTTTCTCTTGACCTCATGCCTCTTTCATTTATACATCTCTGAGTCATTTGCACTATTTCCCTGCAAAAATGGTCCAGTTGCCCGTCTCTTCGTTTTCACAAATAATCTTACTTATTCACCCCACCACTCACTACCTTTTCTAATCTGCCAATATATGTATATCTATATCCCCTATCCCTGAGGATAGGGGAAAACAAATATTTTCCACTCATTCCTCACTTGTCGCAGAAGTCGATTAAAGGGGACGGGAACGGGGGGGGGGGGGGGGCTGAAAACCCTCCCTCCTTGTTTTTTAACTTTCTAAAAGGGGAAACAGAAGAAGGAGTCACGCGGGGAGTGCTCGAAGGCTCAGATTGGGACGTCTAATGTGTGTGGATGTAACCAAGATGAGAAAAAAGGAGAGATAGGTAGTATGCTTGAGGAAAGGAACCTGGATGTTTTGGCTCTGAGTGAAACGAAGCTCAAGGGTAAACGGGAAGAGTGGTTTGGGAATGTCTTGGGAGTAAAGTCAGAGGTTAGTGTGAGGACAAGAGCAAGGGAAGGAGTAGTAATACTCCTGAAACAAGAGTGGTGGGAGTATGTGATAGAGACTAATATGGGTAAAACTGAAAGTTGATGGAAAGAGATGGGTGATTATTGGTGCATATGCACCTGCGCATGAGAAGAAAGGTCGTGAGAAGCAAGTGTTTTTGGAGCAGCTGAGTGAGTGGGTTAGTAGTTTTGATGCACGATACTGGGTTATAGTGATGAGTGATTTGAATGCAAATGTGAGTAATGTGGTAGTTGAGGGAATGATTGGTGTACATGGTGTGTTCAATGTTGTAAATGGAAATTGTGAAGAGCTTGTAGATTAATGCGCTGGAAAAGGACTGGTGATAGGGAATACCTGGTTTTAGAGAGATATAAATAAGTATACGTATGTAAGTAGGAGAGATGGCAAGAGAGCGTTATTGGTTTACGTGTTAATTGATAGGCGCGCAAAAGAGAGACTTTTGGATGTTAATGTGCTGAGAAGTGCAACTGGAGGGATGTCTGATCATTATCTTAAGGAGGCGAAAGTGAAGATTTGCAGAGGTTTTCAGAAAAGAAGAGATAATGTTTGGGTGAAGAGAGTGGTGAGAGTAAGTGAGCTTGGGAAGGAGAGTTGTGTGAGGAAGTACCAGGAGAGACTGAGTACAGAATGGAAAAAAAGTGAGAAGAAAGTACGCAATCGGAGTAGGAGAAGAATACGATGTATTTTGGGAAGCAGTGATGGCTTGCGCAAAAGATGCTTGTG
Organism: Panulirus ornatus; assembly: GCF_036320965.1. Lineage (NCBI taxonomy): Eukaryota > Metazoa > Arthropoda > Malacostraca > Decapoda > Palinuridae > Panulirus > Panulirus ornatus. The sequence goes on from NC_092226.1 coordinate 59,202,109, forward strand.
GCATGAGAGACGTGGGAGGTTGGCAGATTAGAAAGGGTAGTGAGTGGTAGATGACGAAGTAAAATTACTAGTAAAAGAGAAAAGAGAGGCATTTGGACGACTTTTGCAGGGAAATAATGACACTGAGTGGGAGATGTGTTAAAGAAAGAGGCAGGAGATCAAGAGAAAGGTGTAAGAGGTTAAAAAAGATGGCAAATAAGAGTTGGGGTGAGAGAGTATCATTAAATATTAGGGAGAATAGAAAGATGTTTTGGGAAGAGGCGAATAAAGTGCGTAAGACATGGGAACAAATGGGATCTTCAGTGAAGGGAGCTAATGGGGAGGTGATAACAAGTAGTGGTGATGTGAGAAGGAGATGGAGTGAATATTTTGAAGGTTTGTTGATGATAGAGTAGCAGATATAGGGTGTTTTGGTCGAGGTGGTGTGCAAAGTGAGAGGGTTTGGAAGAATGATTTGGTAAACAGAGAACAGATAGTAAAGGTTTGGCGGAAGATGAAAGGTGACAAGGCAGTGAGTTTGGGTGGTATTGCAGTGGAATTTATTAAAAAAGGGGTTGACTGTATTGTTGACTGGTTGGTAAGGTTATTTAATGTATGTATGACTCATAGTGAGGTGCCTGAGGATTGGAGGAATGCTTGTATAGTGCCATTGTACAAAAGCAAAAGGGATAAGAGTGAGTGCTTAAATTACAGAGGTGTAAGTTGTTGAGTATTCCTGGTAAATTATATGGGAGGGTATTAATTGAGAGGGTGAAGGCATGTGCAGAGCTTCAGATTGGGGAAGAGCAGTGTGGTTTCAGAAGTGGTAGAGGATGTGTGGATCAGGTGTGTGCTTTGAAGAATGTATGAGAGAGATACTTAGAAAAGCAAATGGATTTGTATGTTGAGTATTCCTGGTAAATTATGTGGGAGGGTATTAAATGAGAAGGTGAAGGCATGTGCAGAGGTTCAGATTGGGGAAGAGCAGTGTGGTTTCAGAAGTGGTAGAGGATGTGTGGATCAGGTGTTTGCTTTGAAGAATGTATGAGAGAAATACTTAGAAAAGCAAATGGATTTGTATGTCGCATTTATAGATTTGGAGAAAGCATATGATAGAGTTGATAGAGATGCACTGTGGAAGGTATTAAGAATATATGGTGGGGGAGGAAGTTGTTAGAAGCAGTGAAAAGGTTTTATCGAGGATGTAAGGCATGTGTACGTGTAAGAAGAGAAGAAAGTGATTGGGTCTCAGTGGATGTTGAAATACGGCAAGGGTGTGTGATGTCTCCATGGTTCTTTCATTTGTTTGTGGATGGGGTTGCTAGTGAGGTGAATGCAAGAGTTTTAGAAAGAGGGGCAAGTATGCAGTTTGTTGTGGATTAGAGAGCTTGGGAAGTGAGTCAGTTGTTGTTCGCTGATGATATAGCGCTGGTGGTTGATTCAGGTGAGAAACTGAAAAAACTGGTGACTGAGTTTGTTAGAATGTGTGAAAGAAGAAAGCTGAGAGTAAATATGAATAAGAGCAAGGTTATTAGGTACTGCAGGGTTGAGGGACAAGTCAATTGGGGAGGTAAGTTTGAATGGAGAAAAACTGGAGGAAGTGAAGTGTTTTAGATATCTGGGAGTGGATTTGGTAGTGGATGGAACCATGGAAGCGGAAGTGAATCATAGGGTGGGGGAAGGGGCGAAAGTTTTGGAGCGTTGAAGAAAGTTTGGAAGTGGAGAACATTATCTCGGAAAGCAAAAATGTGTATGTTTGAAGGAATAGTGGTTCCAACAATGTTACATGGTTGCGAAGCGTGGGCTATAGATAGAGTTGTGCGGAGGAGGGTGGATTTGCTAGAAATGATATGTTTGAGGACAATATGTGGTGTGAGGTGGTTTGAACGAGTAAGTGATATTAGGGTAAGAGAGATATGTGGTAATAAAACGAGTTTGGTTGAGAGAGCAGAAGAGGGTGTTTTGAAATGGTTTGGTCACATGGAGAGAAAGAGTGAGGAAAGATTGACCAAGAGGATATATGTGTCAGAGGTGGAGGGAACGAGGAGAAGTGGGAGACCAAATTGGAGGTGGAAAGATGGAGTGAAAAAGATTTTGAGTGATCGGGGACTGAACATGCAGGAGGGTGAAAGGTGTGCAAGGAATAGAGTCAGTGGATTGAACCAGGGAGTGTGAAGCGTCTGGACTAAACCATGGAAAGTTTTGTTTGGCCTGGATGTGGAAAGGAAGCTCTGGTTTCAGTACATTATACATGACAGCTAGAGACTGAGTTTGAAGGAATGTGGCCTTTGTGTCATTCCCCAGCGCTACCTCGCGCACATGCGGGAGAATTGGGCTGTTATTTCATGTGTGGCGGGGTGGCGATGGGAATGTATAAAGGCAGATAGTATTAGTTATGTACATGTGTATATATGTATATGTCTGTGTGTGTATATATATGTATACGTTGAGATGTATAGGTATGTATATTTGCGTGTGTGGACGTGTATGTATATACATGTATATGTTTGTGGGTTAGGCCATTCTTTCCTCTGTTTCCTTGCACTACCTCGCCAACGCGCTAGACAGCGACAAAGCAAATAAATATATAGATAAATAGATAATTATATATATATATATATATATATATATATATATATATATATATATATATATATATATATATATATATATGTATATATATATATATATATATATATATATATTCGTTTTTTATTTATTTATTATACTTTGTCGCTGTCTCCCGCGTTAGCGAGGTAGCGCAAGGAAACAACGAAAGAATAGCCCAACCCACCTACATATACATGTATATATATACACATACACACACGCACATATGCATACCTATACATCTCAAAGTATGCATATATATACATACGCAGACATATACATATGTATACTTTTCTCTCATACTATTTGCCATTTCCCGCGTTAGCGAGGTAGCTTTAAAAACAGAGCACTGGACCTATGAGGGAATATCGTCACCTGCCCCTCTTCTCTGCTCATTCTTTTGGAAAATTAAAAAAAAAGAAAAAAAAAAGAGGGGAGGATTTCCAGCCATCCGCTCCCTCCCGTTTTAGTCGCCTTCTACGACACACAGGGAATACGTGGGAAGTATTCTTTCAACCCTATCCCGAGGGATAACATGTATAACGCATGTACATGATTCATACTGTCTGCCCTTAGTCATTCCCGTCGCAACCCTGCCACACATGAAATGACAACCCCCTCCTCCTCCTGTGCGCGAGGTAGCGCTAGGAAAAGACAAAATATATATAAATAGATATATATACATATTGGAAAGGATCACATTTTTGCGCGTGATCAAGATACTACCTATGATTTTCCCCAAGGACTCATAGGAATATATATATATATATATATATATATATATATATATATATATATATATATATATATATATATATATATATATATATATATATTTTTTTTTTTTTTTCTTTTGCTTTGTCGCTGTCTCACACGTTTGCGAGGTAGCGCAAGGAAAAAGACGAAAGAAATGGCCCAACCCACCCCCATACACATGTATATACATACGTCCACACACGCAAATATACATACCTACACAGCTTTCCATGGTTTACACCAGACGCTTCACATGCCCTGATTCAATCCACTGACAGCACGTCAACCCAGGTATACCACATCGATCCAATTCTCTCTATTCCTTGCCCTCCTTTCACCCTCCTGCATGTTTAGGCCCTGATCAAATAAAATCTTTTTCACTCTATCTTTCCACCTCCAATTTGGTCTCCCACTTCTCCTCGTTCCCTCCACCTCCGACACATATATCCTCTTGGTCAATCTTTCCTCACTCATTCTCTCCATGTGCCCAAACCATTTCAAAACACCCTCCTCTGATCTCTCAACCACGCTCTTTTTATTTCCACACATCTCTCTTACCCTTACGTTACTTACTCGATCAAACCACCTCACACCATACATTGTCCTCAAACATCTCATTTCCAGCACATCCATCCTCCTGCGCACAACTCTATCCATAGCCCACGCCTCGCAACCATACAACATTGTTGGAACCACTATTCCTTCAAACATACCCATTTTTGCTTTCCGAGATAATGTTCTCGACTTCCACACATTCTTCAAGGCTCCCAGGATTTTCGCCCCCTCCCCCACCCTATGATCCACTTCCGCTTCCATGGTTCCATCCGCTGCCAGATCCACTCCCAGATATATAAAACACTTTACTTCCTCCAGTTTTTCTCCATTCAAACTTACCTCCCAATTGACTTGACCCTCAACCCTACTGTACCTAATAACCTTGCTCTTATTCACATTTACTCTTAACTTTCTTCTTTCACACACTTTACCAAACTCAGTCACCAGCTTCTGCAGTTTCTCACATGAATCAGCCACCAGCGCTGTATCATCAGCGAACAACAACTGACTCACTTCCCAAGCTCTCTCATCCCCAACAGACTTCATACTTGCCCCTCTTTCTAAAACTCTTGCATTCACCTCCCTAACAACCCCATCCATAAACAAATTAAACAACCATGGAGACATCACACACCCCTGCAGCAAACCTACATTCACTGAGAACCAATCACTTTCCTCTCTTCCTACACGTGCACATGCCTTACATCCTCGATAGAAACTTTTCACTGCTTCTAACAACTTGCCTCCCACACCATATATTCTTAATACCTTCCACAGAGCATCTCTATCAACTGTATCATATGCCTTCTCCAGATCCATAAATGCTACATACATAAATGCTACATACAAATATATATACATATATATATATCATCCCTGGGGATAGGGGAGAAAGAATACTTCCCACGTATTCCCTGCGTGACGTAGAAGGCGACTAAAAGGAGAGGAAGCGGGTGGCTGGAAATCCTCCACTCTCTTGTTTTTTTTAATTCTCCAAAAGAAGGAACAGAGAAGGGGGTCAGGTGAGGATATTCCCTCTAATGCCCAGGTCTCTGTTCTTAACGCTACCTCGCTAACGCGGGAAATGGCAAATAGTATAAAAAAAAAGAAATATATATATATATATATATATATATATATATATATATATATATATATATATATATATATATATATATATATATATATTTATATATATATATATATATTTATTTATATATATTTATATATCATATATTTTTTTGCTTTGTCGCTGTCTCCCGTGTTTGCGAAGTAGCGCAAAGAGACAGACGAAAGAAATGGCCCAACCCACCCCCATACACATGTATATACATACACGTCCACACACGCAAATATACATACCTATACATCTCAATGTACACATATATATACACATACAGAGACATACATATATACCCATGCACACAATTCACACTGTCTGCTTTTATTCCTTCCCATCGCCACCTCGCCAAACATGGAATAACAACCCTCTTCCCCCTCATGTGTGCGAGGTAGCGCTAGGAAAAAACAACAAAGGCCCCATTCGTTCACACTCAGCCTCTAGCTTTCACGTAATAATGCACCGAAACCACAGCTCCCTTTCCACATCCAGGCCCCACAGAACTTTCCATGGTTTACCCCACACGCTTCACATGCCCTAGTTTAATCCATTGACACCACCTCGACCCCGGTATACTACATCGTTCCAATTCATTCTATTCCTTGCACGTCTTTCACCCTCCTGCATGTACAGGCCTCGATCACTCAAAATTTTTTTCACTCCATCTTTCCACCTCCAATTTGGTCTCCCACTTCTCCTCGTTCCCTCCACCTCTGACACATATATTTTCTTGGTCAATATTTCCTCACTCATTCTCTCCATGTGAACAAACCATTTCAAAACACCCTCTTCTGCTCTCTCAACCACAATCTTTTTATTTCTACACATCTCTCTTACCCTTACATTACCTACTCGATCAAACCACGTCACACCAAATATTGTCCTCAAACATCTCATTTCCAGCACATCCACTCTCCTTTGCACAATTCTATCTACAGCCCACTCCTCGCAACCATACAACATCGTTGGAACCGCTATTTCTTCAAACATACCCATTTTTGCTTTCCGAGATAATGGTCTCTACTTCGAAACATTTTTCAAGGCTCCCAGAATTTTCGCCCCCTCCCCCACCCTATGATTCACTTCCGCTTCCATTGTTCCACCCACTGCCAGATCCATTCCCATATATCTAAAACACTTTACTTCCTCCAGTTTTTCTCCAGTCAAACTTATCTCCCAGTTAACTTGACCCTCAACCCTACAGTACCTAATAACCTTCCTCTTATTCACATTTACTCTTAACTTTCTTCTTTCACACACTTTACCAAACTCAGTCACCAGCTTCTGTAGTTTCTCACATGAATCAGCCACCAGCGCTGTATCGTCAGCGAACAACAACTGACTCACATCCGAAGCTCTCTCATCCAAAATAGACTGCATACTTGCCCCTCTTTCCAAAACTCTTGCATTCAGCACCCTAACAACCCCATCCATAAACAAATTAAACAACCATTGAGACATCACACACCCTTGCCGCAAACCTACATTCGCTGAGAACCAATCACTTTCCTCTCTTCCTACACGTACACATGCCTTACATCCTCGATAAAAACTTTTCACTGCTTCTAACAACTTGCCTCCCACACCATATATTCTTGATACCTTCCACTGAGCATCTCTATCAACTCTATCATATGCCTTCTCCAGATCCATAAATGCTACATACAAATCCATTTGCTTCTCTAAGTATTTCTCACATACATTCTTCAAAACAAACACCTGATCCACACATCCTCTACCACTTCTGAACCCACACTGCTCTTCCCCAATTTGATGCTCTGTACATACCTTCACCCTCTCAATCAGTACCCTCCCAAATGATTTACCAGGATTATTCAAAAAACTTATAAGTCTGTAATTTGGGAACTCACTCTTATCCCCTTTGCTTTTGTACGATGGCACTATGCAAGCATTTCACCAATCTTCAGGCACCTCACCATGAATCATATATACATTAAATAACCTTACCAAACAGTCAACAATACAGTCATCCCCTTTTCAATAAATTTCACAGCAATACCATCCAAACCTGCTGCTTTGCCGGCTTTCATCTTCCGTAAAGATTTTACTACCTCTTCTCTATTTAGCAAATCATTTTCCCTAACCCTCTGACTTTGCAACCTCGACCAAAACACCCTATAACTGCCTCTCTATCATTAAACACATTCAACAAACCTTCAAAATACTCACACCATCTCCTTCTCACATCACCAATAATTGTTCTCACTTCCCCATTAGACCCTTTCACTGAAGTTCCCATTTGCTCCCTTGTCTTACGCATTTTATTTACCTCTTTCCAAAACATCTTTTTTCCCTAGGGATAGGGCAGAAAGAATACTTCACACGCATCTCTCACGTGTCGTGGAAGGCTACTAAAGGGGATGGGAGCGGGGGGCCAGAAAACATCCCCTTTTTATTTTTAACTTTCTAAAAGGGGAAACAGAAGAAAGAGTCACACGGGGAGTGCTCATTTTCCTCGGAGGCTCAGATTGGAGTGTCTAAATGTGTGTGGATGTAACCAAGATGAAAAAAAAGGAGAGATAGGTAGTATGTTTGAGAAAGGAGCCTGGATGTTCTGGCTCTGAGTGAAACGAAGCTCAAGGGTAAAGTGGAAGAGTGGTTTGGGAATGTCTTGGGAGTAAAGTCAGGGGTTAGTGAGAGGACAAGAGCAAGGGAAGGAGTAGCACTACTCCTGAAACAGGAGTTATGGGAGTATGTGATAGAGTGTAAGAAAGTAAATTCTAGATTGATATGGGCAAAACTGAAAGCTGATTGAGAGATATGGCTGATTATTGGTGCATATGCACCTGGGCATGAAAAAAAATATCATATGAGGCAAGTGTTTTGGGAGAAGCTGAATGAGTGTGTTAGTGGTTTTGATGCACAAGACCGGGTTATAGTGATGGTTGATTTGAATGCAAAGGTGAGTAATGTTTCAGTTGAGGGAATAATTGGTATGCATGGGGGGTTCAGTGTTGTAAATGGAAATGGTGAAGAGCTTGTAGATTTATTTGCTGAAAAAGGACTGGTGATTGGGAATACCTGGTTTAAAAGGCGAGATATACATAAGCAAGCGTATGTAAGTAGGAGAGATGGCCAGAGAGCGTTATTGGATTACATGTTAATTGATAGGCGCTCGAAAGAGAGACTTTTGGATGTTAATGTGCTGAGAGGTGCAACTGGAGGGATGTCTGATCATTATCTTGTGGAGGCGAAGGTGAAGACTTGTAAGGGCTTTCAGAAAAGAAGAGAGAAGGTATGGGTGAAGAGAGTGGTGAGAGTAAGTGAGCTTGGGAAGGAGACTTGTGTGAGGAAGCACCAAGAAAGAGACTGAGTACAGAATGGAAAAAGGTGAGAACAAAGGAGGTAAGGGGAGTGGGGGAGGAATGGGATGTATTCAGGGAAGCAGTGATGGCCTGTGCAAAAGATGCTTGTGGCATGAGAAGCATGGGAGGTGGGTTGCTTAGAAAGGGTAGTGAGTGGTGGGATGAAGAAGTAAGATTTTTGGTGAAAGAGAAGAGAGAGGCCATTGGACGATTTTTGCAGGGAAAAAATGCAAATGAATGGGAGATGTATAAAAGAAATAGGCAGGAGTTCAAGAGAAAGGTGCAAGAGGTGAAAAAAAGGGCAAATGAGAGTTGGGGTGAGAGATTATCACTAAATTATAGAGAGAATAAAAAGAAAAAAGATATATATATATATATATATATATATATATATATATATATATATATATATATATATATATATATATATATATATATATATATATATATATATATATATATATTTTTTTTTTTTTTTGCTTTGTCGCTGTCTCCCGCGTTTGCGAGGTAGCGCAAGGAAACAGACGAAAGAAATGGCCCAACCCACCCCCATACACATGTATATACATACGTCCACACACGCAAATATACATACCTACACAGCTTTCCATGGTTTACCCCAGACGCTTCACATGCCCTGATTCAATCCACTGACAGCACGTCAACCCCGGTATACCACATCGCTCCAATTCTCTCTATTCCTTGCCCTCCTTTCACCCTCCTGCATGTTCAGGCCCCTATCACACAAAATCTTTTTCACTCCATCTTTCTACCTCCAATTTGGTCTCCCTCTTCTCCTCGTTCCCTCCACCTCCGACACATATATCCTCTTGGTCAATCTTTCCTCACTCATTCTCTCCATGTGCCCAAACCATTTCAAAACACCCTCTTCTGCTCTCTCAACCACGCTCTTTTTATTTCCACACATCTCTCTTACCCTTACGTTACTTACTCGATCAAACCACCTCACACCACACATTGTCCTCAAACATCTCATTTCCAGTACATCCATCCTCCTGCGCACAACTCTATCCATAGCCCACGCCTCGCAACCATACAACATTGTTGGAACCACTATTCCTTCAAACATACCCATTTTTGCTTTCCGAGATAATGTTCTCGACTTCCACACATTCTTCAAGGCTCCCAGAATTTTCGCCCCCTCCCCCACCCTATGATCCACTTCCGCTTCCATGGTTCCATCCGCTGCCAGATCCACTCCCAGATATCTAAAACACTTCACTTCCTCCAGTTTTTCTCCATTCAAACTCACCTCCCAATTGACTTGACCCTCAACCCTACTGTACCTAATAACCTTGCTCTTATTCACATTTACTCTTAACTTTCTTCTTTCACACACTTTACCAAACTCAGTCACCAGCTTCTGCAGTTTCTCACATGAATCAGCCACCAGCGCTGTATCATCAGCGAACAACAACTATATATATATATGTATATATCTTTCTTCTTTTTTTTCATAGTATTCGCCATTTCCCGCATTAGCGAGGTAGCGTTAAGAACAGAGGACTGAGCCTTTGAGCAAATATCCTCACTTTGCCCCTGTTTCTGTTCCTTCTTTTTAGTCGCTTTCTACGACACGCAGGGAATACGTGGGAAGTATTCTTTCTCCCCTATCCCCAGGGATATATATATATATATATATATATATATATATATATATATATATATATATATATATATATATCATACTTTGTCGCTGTCTCCCGCGTTAACGGGGTAGCGCAAGGACACAGACAACGAATAGCCCAACCCTCCCACATGCACATATATATACATACACGTCCACACACGCACATGTACGTAGCTATACATCTCAAATTATACTTATATATACACACACAGACATATACATATAAACACATGTACATAATTCATAATGTCTGCCCTTATTCATTCCCGTCGCCACCCCATCACACATGAAATGACAACCCCCTCACCCTGCATGTGCGCAAGGTAGCTCTAGGAAAAGACAACAAAGTCCACATTCGTTCACACTCAGTCTCTAGCTGTCATGTATAATGCACCGAAGCCACAGCTGCCTTTCCACATCCAGGCCCCACAAAACTTTACATCTTTTACCCCATACGCTTTACATGCCCTGGTTCAATCCATTGACAGCACGTCGACCCCGGTATGCCACATCGTTCCAATTCACTCTATTCCTTGCACGCCTTTCACCCTCCTGTATGTTTAGGCACCGATCACTCAAAATTCTTTTCACTCCAGCTTTCCACCTCCAATTTAGTCTCACACTTCTCCTCGTTCCCTACACCTCTGACACATTGCGGTGGAATTTATTGAAAAACTGGGTGACTGTATTGTTGACTGGTTGATAAGTTTATTTACTGTTTGTATGACTCACGGTGAGATGCCTGAGGACTGGCGGAATGCTTGCATAGTGCCATTGTACAAAGGCAAAGAGGACAAAAGTGAGTGCTCAAATTACAGAGCATAAGTTTGTTGAGTATTCCTGGTAAATTATATGGGAGGGTATTGATTGAGAGGGTGAAGGCATGTACAGAGTATCAGATTGGGGAAGAGCAGTGTGGTTTCAGAAGTGGTAGAGGATATGTGGATCAGGTGTTTGCTTTGAAGAATGTATGTGAGAAATACTTAGGAAAGCAATTTGACTCGCATGTAGCATTTATGGGTCTTGAGAAGGCAAATGATAGTTGATAGAGATTCTCTGTGGAAGGTGTTAAAGATAATTGGTGTGGGAGGCAAGTTGTTAGAAGCAGTGAAAAGTTTTTATCAAGGATGTAAGGCATGTGTACGAGTAGGAAGAGAAAAAAGTGATTGTTTTTTTTAGTGAATGTTGGTTTGCGGCAGGGGTGCCTGATGTGTCCATGGTTGTTTGATTTTTATATGGATGGGGAATGTTAGGGAGGTGAATGCAAGAGTTTGGAAAGAGGTGCAAGTATGCAGTCTCTTTTGGATGAGAGAGCTTGGGAACTGAGTCACTTGTTCTTCGCTGATGATACAGCGTTGGTGGCTGATTTGGGTGAGAAACTGCAGAAGCTGGTGACTGAGTTTGGTAAAGTGTGTGAAAGTAGAAAGCTGAGAGTAAATGTGAACAAGAGCAACGTTATTAGGTACAGTTGGGTTGAGGGACAAGTCAATTGTGAGGTAAGTTTGAATGGAGAAAAACTTGAGGAAGTGAAGTGTTTTAGATATCTGGGAGTGGATTTGGCAGCGGATGGAACCATGAAAGCGGAACTGAATCATAGGATGGGGAAGGGGGCGAAAGTTCTGGGAGCGTTGAAAAATACGTGGAAATCGAGAACGTTATCTTGGAAAGCAAAAATAGGTATGTTTGAAGGAGCAGTGGTTCCAACAATGTAATATGGTTACGAGGCGTGGTTATGGAGAGAGTTATTCAGAGGAGGGTGGATGTGCTGGAAATGAGATGTTTGAGGCCAATTTGTGGTGTGAGGTGGTTTGATCAATTAAGTAATTGTAAGAGAGATGTGTGGTAATAAAGAGAGTGTGGTTGAGAGAGCAGAAGAGAGTGTTTAGTTAATTGTTTTCTTGTTCTTATTGTAAATGATGATGTTGAGACCTTATCATCGAATGTTGCAGGTAGCTATCCTTATCATTATCTCCTTCAGGATACGTTCTTTGGTTTAATAGACTTGACTCTGGCGATATCTTGATGGTAGCAGCCCAGTGATGAACAGTTCTTATATGCACGACTTTGGTAGGCTCTAATGATGCTTAATTTGCACCACTTGGGGCACTAACTTAGAACGTTCAGATTTCTTCCCAAATCAGTGGTCTTAAGGTGAGCATTAGTTTGATGTTACACATTTTGAGCTTGGATGTCTACTTCAAGAAATGGCTTCTTGTTGTCCACACGTAATTCATAAGTGAATCGCAGGACAGATTGTCCTCCATATCTTTCTGTGGTTTCTTAAGTTGCTCCTCGTTTCCTATGACGACAATAATGTTATCAACGTGTCGGCAGTACGAAGTCGAGAGGATGGTGTTGTCTTGTCATAGATCAAAAAGAGAACTTGCCTATAACCATGACGCAAGTGCTCTCCGATCATGGTTGTTCTATCAAGTTGATTTATGATGATCTCATCTGGTTCTTCAAAGCTGAACAAGGACTGAATAACAGTTTTCTCTCCACTTACCTGTCAGCCTTATCAAATTTAGGCTACAAGTGTCAGCATAGTCCTAGAAAGAATAACTGTCTTTGTTCATAAGTTGTAATTTAACAGGCTCAGTTAAGCGTCATTTGACTCTGGTGAAGTTTGTAGTGATATGTGTGATAATACTAAACAGTGTCCTTCCCTCCTGTGTACGGCAATAACTAATTCATAGAAGATCGCACTCTGACGAAACTTAACAGACTATATGAAGGTCTAGTAAGTCTACCAGAGTTAAGTAACTCATGGACCTACGTAGATGGGCGGGTTAATCAGTGCCTGCCTTGTGAAGTTATGGATAAAAGGGTCGGGACGCACATTGCCATTAATATGCAAATGGAAGGGAGGGTTTGTTACTAGCTAATGAAGACCAAGGAACATGAGTGGCTCCCTGAGTGTCTTGATAAAGAGGTTAGTGAGTGAGTATGCTGATAACGAACCTAGGGAGTGTGTTGATGAAGGGATTAGTGAGCAAGTGTGTTGATGATTGGGTTAGTGTGTGTTGAGCGTTTTGATGACGGGACTAGTGTGTTAGTGAAGGGGTTAGTGAGTATGTTGATCAAGGGATGATAAGTGTGTGTGTTGATCGAGATGTTAGCGAGAAAGTGTTTTGATGACGGGGTTATTCAATGTGTTGATGAAGAGATCTATTAAGTTTCATAGAGGGGCTAGTGCGTGTTTTAATTAGGGACTTAATGAGTGTGTTAATGACAGGGTTAGTGAGTATTTTGATGAAGGGGCGAGTGTGATGAAGGGGTTAATGAGTGTGTTAATGACGAGATCAGCGAGAATTTTGTTGAATGAGAGTGCTTTTGAAGGAGTTAGAGAGTGTGCCAACGCCAAGGTCAGCGAATTGGTTGATGAAGGGGTTAGTGAAATATTTGATGGAGTTCGTGAGCGTGCTGATGCTACGGTCATTGAATGTGTTGATGAATGGGTTAGTTAGTGTTGTGGTGAAAGGGCTATTATGTGATGATGAAGCAATTGATAGAGTACTTAATAATTCTCTTGATGGTGTGATCAACGAGTCTGTTGTTTAAGGGTTTAAGTGTGTTGACGAAGGGCTATGTAAATTTGATGAAGGGATAGTGAGTGTTGATGAAGGGGCTGGTAAGTGTGTCCATGAGGAGGGTAATGGACATGTTGATAAAGGATTCAGCAGGTAATTGGAATAAGGAGTTAATGAGTGTGCTGGTATAGCGGTTATTGAAAATATTGGAGCTCAGGATGGTTACTAGACCTCTCTTTAATCATTTCCATATTTGCTAATCCCTGGAGAAAAATAGGCCAATGAATAAATCGAATAACAGAACCAATGCTTACATCACACATTCTGTCACATCCTACTTCACCACTCGGAGATTATTTGCAAATTGCGTCACCAAACTATTCACAAAGTATACTGTTGCTTGTAGCTCGAATTCAAGTCAGGATGTACCACGAAATCCCAAGTAATTGGCAGGTCTTTGGCTGGTGAGGAAGCCGCAGAAATGAGACGATGCAACACCCTTTGAAAATCTACATTGTCCTCCGGCAGGGGAGACTGCAGTTATCAGGTTTCAAGGCAATATTTTCAAAAGGATGACAATTGATTTTCAAGCCACATTGCTTGCCAGTCTGAACGATATTTTGGGGCAAACTAAATGCTTGAAATGACGTGCGATCCTCACCCACCGCTGCCTGATGCGTGGTTTGCCATGACTGGTACAGCCAGACCTTCCTAATACAGTCAAATAAACTAGATATTATCAGCTTTGAGAAATATTACTTAGGTGTAAGCGTGTTGTTGCTTCATTCCCTGTTGGTGTTGTTAGTGTGTGTTCCGATGTTGCTCCTGTGGTGGTCTTTACATGTTTACATGAGTTTACATGAGAAAGACACAACCGGAGGCCTTATTGGCCTATAACTGGGTTGTCTGGTAGAAAAAAAAGTAGTTTAACTTGACAAAAAGAAATTTGATTCCACTCAGCAGTTCTTTAAGCTATCACCGACTCCCCGCTGCTGCACATTAGCTTTCTAGTGCCTCCGTTACCACTGTCATTTATACTGTTTCTTCCTAGCGTCTTTCTCAAAGTAGACCTGAATTTATGAAATATTTGTCTGAACAACTTTTATAGGTATTCAAGGGTTTTGATTATTTCTGACGGTAACTTATTCCGGTACTCAACACTACATCTTTTAGCTTTGAGTTTTATTCTATTTGTCCTGGTAACCTTATTTTCTAGTATTTCGAATAGATGTTCGTGATTCACTTTATGGAACGTGTTTAGAATTTTGAACATTTGGATTAAGTCGGGCGCAAAGTCAACGATATTTAAGGGAGAAGAGGTCCAACTGTTTTAGCCTCCTTTGTAAGTGATATCAATTTTGTCGCGCGTCTTTGAACTTGTTATAATTTTTCTTCGTCTTTTTTTTATATTTTGAGGACAAAAACTGAAATGCATGTTCAAGGTGTGACCTTAATAGAGAATTACAATGTATGAGAATTGTTTCTGGTGTCTTGTAATCTATGTTCTTAACATTTAATTGCCTGTTTTACTTGCTGCTTGACATTGTTTAGTGTACCTCAGATTGGTGCTAATGACAACTACAACGTCCTTTTCTTAATTTACTTTAGTTAAAGAGTTTCCTAATAGTCTGTAGTCATACCGTATATTCTTGTCTCCAAAGTTACGATTGTTTACATTAAACTTCATTTGCCATCTGTCTGACCACTTTGCTAGTAAGTTTAGATACCTTTGAATCATTTCGCAGTCCCGCCTGTTTACAGCTCTACCTCCTAGTTTGGTATCGTCAGAAAATTTGGAGATCTTAGATATGAGAACGAGTTCTAGGTCATTAATATATATCATGAAAATAATTGGGCCTAGGAACGACCCCTGTTGTACACCACTCATTACGTCCCCACTCTGAGGCTTCGTCGTTTAATACTACACGCTGCTTTCTTCCGATAAACCAATCCCTGATCCATATACAGAGTTCTTCACTGATTCCGTGTGCTTTGAGTTTATGTAAACATCTCTTGTGAGTTACGATAATTTATCGAAAGCCTTTTGGAAATCTACATATACTACATCAGGATATTCTATTGCGGAAACCGTGTTGGTTGTCCGACATTTTTTATGTATCATTTTTCCATCATTTTACCTAACACTGACGTAAGGCAAATTGGTAGGTAGTTCAAGTCATACTTTTTGTCTTCTTTTTATATAAAGGAGTAAGATTTGATAGTTTCCAGTCAGTTGGCAACTGACCATCTGATAGAGATTTGCTAAATATTTTTGTTATAGGGTATATCATCTGTCTCCTGACCTCTTCTAAAAGTCTTGGAGCTAAGTGATGTTGGCCGTTGGATTTGTTAGGATTTTACTGGTCCAGGTATTTAGGTGCTTCAGAACTCTTTGTTTATCTGACCTTCAACTCTTCTTCATCAGATCCTTGAAACATTTTCATTGGTTGCGGTATTCAATATGTTTCTTCAGTTGTGAATACCGAGTTAATGGAGTAATCTAGAATGGCAACCATCTCCTTGTCGTCAGTAGTTACTGTTTCATGCTCGTTTCGTAATGGTCCAATTCCTTCTTTTACTGTGTTCCTTTGTCATATGTATTTGATATTCCTTAGGATTATTCTTCACCTTCAAAAAATTCTTTCTTCTTCCTCACGTTTACTGTCTTATGACCTTACGCTCACTTTGGATGTTTGTTGAGTTCCTGGCGATTTTCATCGGTTCCCATTAATTTGAATTTCTTATACGTTTTCTTCTGTTATCAAATTAGCGCCCTTATTCTCATATTCATCCATGATAGTTTTGAAATAGTGTAAGTTCTTTTTGCAAATCCTGGAATATGTTTATTTTCAGTCTCGAATGGTGTGTTTTTGGAATTCACTTTACAGTTCATCTATTGTGTGGACGTCAAGAAGTTTTGTCCAATTGCCTCTGCGAATTTCAAGTCTAATGTTTTCAAAATTGTCTCGCCCGTAATCTAGGATACAAAGTCTGTTGTCATTTTCTTTTCATTATCTATATTCATCTCTAATCTAATCAAACTGTGATCTTTGCCTGACAAACTCTCGCCTACTTCCCAAAAGTTAATCAAGTTTGTTCTTGATACTTGACGCTATGTTACTGCTGTGATACTCTGCCGGATACTGTTGTTGTCTGTCGGAAAATATGTTTCATTACCTAGTGTGATGTTGTTCTTTGATACTGCTGATGTCCACTGGATGATGATTAGTTGCAGCATTGCTACTGGGTCTGGTGATGTTGTTACTGGGTCCGGTGATGTTGCTACTGGGTCTGGTGATGTTGCTACTAGTTAGTGGGTTGCTACTGGGTCTGAGTCTGGTAGTGTTACTGCTAGTTCTGATGTTACAGCTGGCTCTAGCGTTGCTACTGGGTCTTGTGGTGTTGCTACTGCGTCTCGTGGTATTGCTACTGCGTTTGGTGGTGTTTCTGCTGGGTCAGGTGATGTTGGCGCTGGATCTGGTGATATCATTGCTGGACCTGTTGATGTTGCTGCTGATTCTGGTGATGTAGCTGGGTCTAGTGATGCTACAAGGACTGGTTTTTGCCACTAGATTTAGTAGTTTTTCTAGTGGGTCTGTTGTTGCTATCTGGAACTAGTGTTACTACTGGGTTTGGTGTTCCTGTTAAGTCTGGTGTTACTTCTGGGTCAGGTGGTGTTGCGCCTGTTGTTGCGTCTTTGTCTGGTGATACTGCTACTTGGTCTTTTGGTGTTGCTGCTGGGTCTGGTGGTATGTTGCTAGGTTTGATGACCTTGCTGCCGGGATTTGAAGGTGTTACTTTAGCGTTTGGTGTTGCTACTTTGGATTTGGTTTTGCAACAGGAAATGATTGTGTGATGCTTGGTCTAGTGTTATTACTGAATCTGGTGCTACTTCTTAGCCTGGTTGTGTTGCTAGTGTGTTTGGTAGTGTTGCTACTAGGCCTGGTTTTGCAATTAGATATGTAAGGCTGGTGGTAAGCTAGGCAGTGTCACTATTGGGTGTGGTGTTCATACTGGGTCTGGTGTTATAATGGGTCTGGTGTCGATACTGAGTCTGATGTTGAT
Source organism: Panulirus ornatus (assembly GCF_036320965.1). NCBI lineage: Eukaryota > Metazoa > Arthropoda > Malacostraca > Decapoda > Palinuridae > Panulirus > Panulirus ornatus. The sequence goes on from NC_092226.1 coordinate 59,219,701, forward strand.
ACTGGGTTTGGTCTCGATGCTAGGTCTGATTTTGATACTGGGTCTGGTGTTATAATAGGTCTGGTGTCGATACTGGGTCTGGTGTGATAATGGGTCTGGTGTCGATACTAGGTCTGGTGTTGATACTGGGTCTGTTGTTGATACTGGGTCTAGTGTTGATACTGGGCCTGATGTTGATACTGGGTCCGGTGGTGTTACTGTTAAGTGTGATGGCCTTAATCATGAAGGTTTTGGTACTGTCTATAGTGATCTTGGAGTGTTATTGCATATTGTTGCTAGGTATATGTACAGCATAGCTAGAGAGTTCTACATGATGAGTCTTCATCTCGTAAACATTATTTACCTATTACGGTACCATATCAGAGAGGTCTAGCGCGTAGCTCTCACCGGAGGAAACTTTGGAGTTAAGGAGTTGTGTGAGTTACATGGTGTTGTGTGTTATGTTTTGATATGGAGAACGTGTGTGTTTGTGGGCTTATTTCCAGTGACCCAAGTGTATAAGAGGTAGAGAAGTTAGCAGTAGGGCCAGGGAGGAAAACGTGAAAGCTGTCAATAATCGTCGAGATATCCAGGTGGTCGTACCTCATAGGTTGGTGGTTACCTGTCACCTACAACATATGATTACCATTTTTGTGTTATGGGGAGAGACTGACACTGGTGTTGTCCCGTCTCTTAAACTTGGACGTATATACGTCCTTAATCCTGTATGTACACACACACAGACACACACAGATATACACATACAAACGCACACACACACACACACGCACACACACACACACACACACACACACACACACACACACACACACACACACATACATACCTCGTCCAACCCTCGCTGGGGTAGGATGTGTGTCAGTGGAGCTCCCAAACCGCCTACAAGTCAACATGTCGACCTGAACTCTCTCTCTCTCTCTCTCTCTCTCTCTCTCTCTCTCTCTCTCTCTCTCTCTCTCTCTCTCTCTCTCTCTCTCTCTCTCTCTCTCTCTCTCTCTCTCTCTCTCTCTCTCTCTCTCTCTCTCTCTCTCTCTTCCAAGTTTGATACTTGGATTGCACCTTATTGGACCAACCATTTTCACACAAGAGTGTCTACCACCAATGAATTTGATTGTGAAATAAATGTGAAAATTAGAAAATCTTTACCACTGAACTGGTGAGACCACCTCAGTGTAAGCAATTTCTCACTGCCGCTGACCACAGGAGTTGGAATCCGCCCAGCTGACCACAAGAATTGTGACCCACCCAGCTGACTACAGTCACTCCATAAATTCTCGAGGGTCAGATGGGCGATCGCCCGACCAATATCTGTTACCACAATCACCTTGTACGAACCAGTGCTCGTACTGATACAATAACTGCCCTATACCAAATACTGCTAATATCATAAACAATTCATGAACCACTGCATAAGTGAGCAAGTAAATAGCTTAGTTTTCCATAGTTATGTGGAAGTCAGCTACTAAAATGCTGTACCACAACCAACGTGAAAATATTCATCTTTTAATGTTCACCATTATATACATGATATATGTCAACAAAGTATTTTCAACAAGTATGTAATACTACATCACTTAATGTTCACCATTGCTTACATAATGTACGTCAACACAATACTACGGCAGTGCAACCAGGATGTACCCTTACATCACTAAATGGTTGTCCTTAAATACTTAATGTACGTCAACACAATACTAGTGCAATTTATCCAATATGTAACTTTACATCATTCAATATTCAACGAATCAACACTAAATGTATAATGTATAAGCCATAGACTTTACTCTATAAAACTTTTTGTACTATGGATAGACTTCTCTCATGTATATCCGGAGCGCAGAAGAATCCAACCGTACCTTAATCTTAATCTTACGTAATTCCTCAACCGTATATTTTCAGCCGAATAGTTGCTTGAATTTGATAAGCCGTTCCTTATCTATTTATATGTTCATATACCAGGGACCTCCGAAGTATAGGGTTAGCGATAATGACCGCCACGCAAGCACGAACCGTCTGGGATGAAGTCTGCATAGTTTCGAACCCTGGTCACGGCTCCCAGGCGTTCATCTTTCCTTAGGGATTGGTTGATAATATGGTTGCTTGTCTTAGGCTAGTGTGTATGTGTGTATGTGTATGTGTGTGTGTGTGTGTGTGTGTGTGTGTGTGTGTGTGTGTGTGTGTGTGTTTGTGTTTGTGTGTGTGTGTGTGTGTGTGTGTGTGTGTGTATGCATACATAGGAGTATACATAGTACATATATACAAGGCTAAGAGAGGGTACAACTCCCTCCCCGTAACACAAAAAATAGCTGCACATACCTGAGCCTGAATTGAGGTGTCATACTGCTGAGTGTTGCATGAGTGGCTCATTCTGCAGCACTGGGGCTGGGGTGGGTGCATGGCATTATAGTATATTCTCTAAGTGCTGTACAAATGATAGCATTAGGTGTACACCTGGCGGATGATGTTTTACTGTTGACACTTGGTGTATCGCTGGTGTTAGTGCCAGTGTGTGACTCCCTAAATTGTGAAAGTCATACAATCCCTTAGCCTGCTAGAAAAGAAAATAAGATACTGCAAGGTTGGAACCTGAAACTTAAATGAACTTTTCAGGCATGATCTTAATCAGATATACAATATCGTATATCTTAATTAGTACGGGGATATGTTCAAGGAAAAGGCATTTTACTGATAACCTTTGAATTTCCATAATATTAGCATTTGTCTGGTTTTATCAAGTTTGGTTCTGATCTCACGCGCCCTGTTCCTGTCCACCCGCGCACCTAACACTGTGCCGGACGTCCGGTGTAGTGTTACTGTGAATATTCATGATTTATATATAATCGACTTGAACCCAGCCTAGAAAAGGAACGCAAGTGTGAACGAAAGAGGAAATATACTGAAGAAAATCGATGCTTCCAAAATGAATGGCTGGGCCGTGTGTCTAGATCGTTACCAGACGTGTTCAAACATACGACGTCATTTCGCTTCGAACCAGGCAGTACATATTGATCAGGAATTCCCATAAACTTCACAACTGCAGACTTCAAGCCTTGAAAAAAATAGAAAAATGTACAAGTCCAGGTTTTCGCTAGTTTTGCCAACCTGTCAAGGAAACAGCCTGTAGGAATATATATATATATATATATATATATATATATATATATATATATATATATATATATATATATATATATATATATATATATATATATATATATATATATATATATATATATATATATATATATATATATATATATATATATATGTATTATCCCTGGGGATAGGGGTTTAAGAATATTTCCCACGTATTCCCTGCGTGTCGTAGAAGGCGACTAAAAGGGGAGGGAGCGGGGGGCTGGAATTCCTCCCCTCTCGTTTTTTTTTTTAAATTTTCCAAAAGAAGGAACAGAGGGGGGCCAGGTGAGGATATTCCAAAAAAGGCCCAGTCCTCTGTTCTTAGCGCTACCTCGCTAATGCGGGAAATGGCGAATAGTTTAAAAATATATATATATATATATATATATATATATATATATATATATATATATATATATATATATATATATATATATATATATAGTATTTATTTATTTTCCTTTGTCGCTGTCTACCGCGTTTGCGAGGTAGCGCAATGAAGCAGACGAAAGAAATGGCCCAACCCACCCCCATACACATGTATATACATACACGTCCACACACACAAATGTATATACCTATACATCTCAATGTACACATATTTATACACACACAGGCATATACATATATACCCATGTACATAATTCATACTGTCTGCCTTTATTTATTTCCATCGCCACCTCGCCACACATGGAATAACATCCCCCTCCCCCCACATGTGTGCGAGGTAGCGCTAGGAAAAGACAACAAAGGCCCCATTCGTTCACACTCAGTCTCTAGCTGTCATGTAATAATCCCCGAAACTACAGCTCCCTTTCCACATCCAGGGTCCCACAAAACTTTCCATGGTTTACCTCAGACGCTTCACATGCCCTGATTCAATCCATTGACAGCACGTCGACCCCGGTATACCACATCGATCCAGTTCGCTCTATTCCTTGCCCGCCTTTTACCCTCCTGCATGTTCAGGCAACGATCACTCAAAATCTTTTTCACTCCATCTTTCCACCTCCAATTTCGTCTCCCACTTCTCCTCGCTCCCTCCACTTCCGACACATATATCCTCTTGGTCAATCTTTCCTCACTGATTCTCTCCATGTGCCTAAACACTTCAAAACACCCTCCTCTGCTATCTCAACCACACTCTTTTTATTTCCACACATCTCTCTTAACTTTACATTACTTACTCGATCAAACCACCTCACACCACATATTGTCCTCAAACATCTCATTTCCAGCACATCCACCCTCCTGCGTACAACTCTATCCATAGCCCACGCCTCGCAACCATACAACATTGTTGGAACCACTATTCCTTCAAACATACCCATTTTTGCTTTTCGAGATAATGTTCTCGACTTCCAAACATTCTTCAAGGCTCCCAGGATTTTCGCCCCCTCCCCCACCCTATGATTCATTTCCACTTCCATGGATCCATCCGCTGCCAGATCCACTCCCAGATATCTAAAACACTTTACTTCCTCCAGTTTTTCTCCATTCAAATTTACCTCCCAGTTGACTTGACCCTCAACCCTACTGTACCTAATAACCTTGCTCTTATTCACATTTACTCTTAACTTTCTTCTTTCACACACTTTAAGAAGCTCAGTCACCAGCTTCTGCAGTTTCTCACATGAATCAGCCACCAGCGCTGTATCATCAGCGAACAAATACTGACTCACTTCCCAAGCTCTCTCATCCACAACAGACTGCATACTTGCCCCTTTTTCCAAAACTCTTGCATTCACCTCCCTAACAACCCCATCCATAAACAAATCAAAAATTTTTTTTAATCTATATATATATATATATATATATATATATATATATATATATATATATATATATATATATATATATATATATATATCCCTAGGATAGGGAAAATGAATACTTCCCACGCATTCCTCACGTGTCGTAGAAGGCGACTAAAGGGGACGCGAGCGGGGGCTAGAAACCCTCCCCTCCTTGTATCTTAACTTTCGGAAAGGGGAAACAGAAGGAGTCATGAGGGGAGTGCTCATTCTCCTCGAAGGCTAATATGATGGTTTCTAAATAAGTGTATGTGAAACCAAGATGAGAAAAAAGGAGAGATAGTTGGCATGTTTGAGGAAAGGAACCTGGAGGTTTTGTCTCTGAATTAAACGAAGCTCATGGGTAACGATGAAGAGTGGTTTGGGAAATGTTTTGGAAGTTAAATGACGGGTTAGTGAGAGGACAAGAGTAAGGGAAGTAGTAGCACTACTCCTGAAACAGGAGTTGTGGGGGTATGTGATAGGGTGTAAGAAAGTAAACTCTAGATTGAAATGAGTAAAACTGGAAGTGGATGGAAAGAGATGGGTGATTATTGGTGCATATGCACCTGAGCATGAAAAGAGAGATCATGAGGGGCAAATGTTTTGGGAACAGCTGAGTGAGTGTTTTTTTGTAGTTTTGATGCACGAAGCCGGGTTTATTATAATGATGGGTGATTTAAATGCAGAGGTGAGCAATGCGACAGTTGAGGGAATAATTGGTGTACATGGGGTGTTCAGTGTTGTAAATGCAAATGGTTAAGAGCTTGTAGATTTGTGTGCTAAGAGAAGACTGGTAATTGGGAATACCTGGTTTAAAAGAGAGATATACATAAGTATACGTATATTAGCAGAAGAGATGGCCAGAGAGCGTTACTGGATTACGTGTTAATTGATAGGCGCGAAAGAGAGACTTTTGGATGCTAATGT
>NC_092226.1:59230661-59245661 GCF_036320965.1 Panulirus ornatus
CAGTCACCCCCTTTTTTAATAAATTCCACTGCAATACCATCCAAACCTGCTGCCTTCCCGGCTTTCATCTTCCGCAAAGCTTTTACTACCTCTTCTCTGTTTACCAAATCATTTTCCCTAACCCTCGCACTTTTGCACACCACCTCGATCAAAACAACCCTATATCTGCCACTCTATCATCAAACACATTCAACAAACCTTCAAAATACTCACTCCATCTCCTTCTCACATCACCACTACTTGTTATCACCTCCCCATTTGCGCCCTTCACTGAAGTTCCCATTTGCTCCCTTGTCTTACGCACTTTACTTACCTCCTTCCAAACATCTTTTTATTCTCCCTAAGATTTAATGATACTCTCTCACCCCAACTCTCATTTGCCCTTTTTTTTTCACCTCTTGCACCTTTCTCTTGACCTTCTGTCCTCTTTCTTGTATACTCTCCCACTCAATTTCATTTTTTCCCTGCAAAAATCGTCCAAATGCCTCTCTCTTCTCTTTCATTAATACTCTTACTTCTTCATCCCACCACTCACTACCCTTTCTAATCAACCCACCTCCCACTCTTCTCATGCCACAAGCATCTTTTGCGCAATCCATCACTGATTCCCTAAATACATCCCATTCCTCCCCCACTCCCCTTACTTCCATTGTTTTCTTACCTTTTTCCATTCTGTACTCAGTCTCTCCTGGTACTTCCTCACACAAGTCTCCCTTCCCAAGCTCACTTACTCTCACCACCCTCTTCACACCCCAACATTCACTCTTCTTTTCTGAAAACCCATACAAATCTTCACCTTAGCCTCCACCAGCGAGAATATACATAAGTATACTTATGTAAGTAGGAGAGATGGCCAGAGAGCGTTATTGGATTACGTGTTAATTGACAGGCGCGCGAAAAGAGAGACTTTTGGATGTTAATGTGCTGAGAGGTGCAACTGAGGGATGTCTGACAAATATCAAATATATATATATTATATATATATATATATATTATATATATTATATATATATATATATATATATATTAAATATATATATATATATATATATATATATATATATATATATATATATATATATATATATATATATATATATATATATATATATATATATATATATATATATATATATTTTTTTTTTTTTTTGCTTTGTCGCTGTCTCCCGCGTTTGCGAGGTAGCGCAAGGAAACAGACGAAAGAAATGGCCCAACCCACCCCATACACATGTATATACATACGTCCACACACGCAAATATACATACCTACACAGCTTTCCATGGTTTACCCAGACGCTTCACATGCCTTGATTCAATCCACTGACAGCACGTTAACCCCGGTATACCACATCGCTCCAATTCACTCTATTCCTTGCCCTCCTTACACCCTCCTGCATGTTCAGGCCCCGATCACACAAAATCTTTTTCACTCCATCTTTCCACCTCCAATTTGGTCTCCCTCTTCTCCTCGTTCCCTCCACCTCCGACACATATATCCTCTTGGTCAATCTTTCCTCACTCATTCTCTCCATGTGACCAAACCATTTCAAAACACCCTCTTCTGCTCTCTCAACAACGCTCTTCTTATTTCCACACATCTCTCTTACCCTTACGTTACTTACTCGATCAAACCACCTCACACCACACATTGTCCTCAAACATCTCATTTCCAGCACATCCATCCTCCTGCGCACAACTCTATCCAGAGTCCACGCCTCGCAACCATACAACATTGTTGGAACCACTATTACTTCAAACATACCCATTTTTGCTTTCCGAGATAATGTTCTCGACTTCCACACATTCTTCAAGGCTCCCAGAATTTTCGCCCCCTCCCCCACCCTATGATCCACTTCCGCTTCCATGGTTCCATCCGCTGCCAGATCCACTCCCAGATATCTAAAACACTTCACTTCCTCCAGTTTTTCTCCATTCAAACTCACCTCCCAATTGAATTGACCCTCAACCCTACTGTACCTAATAACCTTGCTCTTATTCACATTTACTCTTAACTTTCTTCTTTCACATACTTTACCCAACTCAGTCACCAGCTTCTGATGTTTCTCACATGAATCATCCACCAGCGCTGTATCATCAGCGAACAACAACTGACTCATTTCCCAAGCTCTCTCATTCCCAACAGACTCCATAATTGCCCCTCTTTCCAAAACTCTTGCATTCACCTCCCTAACAACCCCATCCATAAACAAATTAAACAACCATGGAGACATCACACACCCCTGCCGCAAAACTACATTCACTGAGAACCAATCACTTTCCTCTCTTCCTACACGTACACATGCCTTACATCCTCGATAAAAACTTTTCACTGCTTCTAACAACTTGCCTCCCACACCATGTATTCTTAATACCTTCCACAGAGCATCTCTATCAACTCTATCATATGCCTTCTCCAGATCCATAAATGCTATATACAAATCCATTTGCTTTTCTAAGTATTTCTCACATACATTCTTCAAAGCAAACACCTGATCCACACATCTTCTACCACTTCTGAAACCACACTGCTCCTCCCCAATCTGATGCTCTGTACATGCCTTCACCCTCTCAGTCAATATCCTCCCATATAATTTGCCAGGAATACTCAACAAACTTATACCTCTGTAATTTGAGCACTCACTCTTATCCCCTTTGCCTTTGTACAATGGCACTATGCACGCATTCCGCCAATCCTCAGGCACCTCACCATGAGTCATACATACATTAAATAACCTTACCAACCAGTCAACAATACAGTCACCCCCTTTTTTAATAAATTCCACTGCAATACCATCCAAACCTGCTGCCTTCCCGGCTTTCATCTTCCGCAAAGCTTTTACTACCTCTTCTCTGTTTACCAAATCATTTTCCCTAACCCTCGCACTTTGCACACCACCTCGATCAAAACACCCTATATCTGCCACTCTATCATCAAACACATTCAACAAACCTTCAAAATACTCACTCCATCTCCTTCTCACATCACCACTACTTGTTATCACCTCCCCATTTGCGCCCTTCACTGAAGTTCCCATTTGCTCCCTTGTCTTACGCACTTTACTTACCTCCTTCCAGAACATCTTTTTATTCTCCCTAAGATTTAATGATACTCTCTCACCCCAACTCTCATTTGCCCTTTTTTTTCACCTCTTGCACCTTTCTCTTGACCTCCTGTCTCTTTCTTGTATACGTCTCCCACTCAATTTCATTTTTTCCCTGCAAAAATCGTCCAAATGCCTCTCTCTTCTCTTTCATTAATACTCTTACTTCTTCATCCCACCACTCACTACCCTTTCTAATCAACCCACCTCCCACTCTTCTCATGCCACAAGCATCTTTTGCGCAATCCATCACTGATTCCCTAAATACATCCCATTCCTCCCCCACTCCCCTTACTTCCATTGTTCTTACCTTTTTCCATTCTGTACTCAGTCTCTCCTGGTACTTCCTCACACAAGTCTCCTTCCCAAGCTCACTTACTCTCACCACCCTCTTCACCCCAACATTCACTCTTCTTTTCTGAAAACCCATACAAATCTTCACCTTAGCCTCCACCAGCGAGATATACATAAGTATACTTATGTAAGTAGGAGAGATGGCCAGAGAGCGTTATTGGATTACGTGTTAATTGACAGGCGCGCGAAAGAGAGACTTTTGGATGTTAATGTGCTGAGAGGTGCAACTGGAGGGATGTCTGATCAAATATATATATATATATATATATATATATATATATATATATATATATATATATATATATATATATATATATATATATATATATATATATATATATATATATATATATATATATATATATATATATATATATATATATATATATATATATTTTTTTTTTTTATACTTTGTCGCTGTCTCCCGCGTTTGCGAGGTAGCGCAAGGAAACAGACGAAAGAAATGGCCCAACCCACCCCCCATACACATGTATATACATACGTCCACACACGCAAATATACATACCTACACAGCTTTCCATGGTTTACCCCAGACGCTTCACATGCCTTGATTCAATCCACTGACAGCACGTCAACCCCGGTATACCACAACGCTCCAATTCACTCTATTCCTTGCCCTCCTTTCACCCTCCTGCATGTTCAGGCCCCGATCACACAAAATCTTTTTCACTCCATCTTTCCACCTCCAATTTGGTCTCCCTCTTCTCCTCGTTCCCTCCACCTCCGACACATATATCCTCTTGGTCAATCTTTCCTCACTCATTCTCTCCATGTGCCCAAACCACTTCAAAACACCCTCTTCTGCTCTCTCAACCACGCTCTTTTTATTTCCACACATCTCTCTTACCCTTACGTTACTCACTCGATCAAACCACCTCACACCACACATTGTCCTCAAACATCTCATTTCCAGCACATTCATCCTCCTTCGCACAACTCTAACTACAGCCCATGCCTCGCAACCATATAACATTGTTGGAAGCACTATTCCTTCAAACATACCCTTTTTTGCTTTCCGAGATGATATTCTCGACTTCCAAACATTCTTCAACGCTCCAAGAACTTTCGCCCCTTCCCCCACCCTATGATTCACTTGCACTTCCATGGTTCCATCCACTCACAAATCCACTCCAAGATATCTAAAACATTTCCTCCAGTTTTTCTCCATTCAAACTTACCTTCCAATTTACTTGTCCCTCAACCGCACTGTACCTAATAACCTTGCTCTTATTCATATTTACTCAAAGCTTTCTTCTTTCACACACTTTACCAAACTCAGTCACCAGCCTCTGCAATTTCTCACACGAATCAGCCACCAGTGCCGTATCATCAGCGAACAACAACTGACTCCCTTCCCAAGCTCTCTTATCCACAACAGACTGCATACTTGCACCTCTTTCCAAAACTCTTGCATTTACCCCCTAAGAGCCACATCCATAAACAAATTAAACAAACATGGAGACATCACACACTCCTGCCGCAAACCAACATTCACTGAGAACTAATCACTTTACTCTCTTCCTACACGTACACATGCCTTGCACCCTCAATAAAAACTTTTCACTACTTCTACCAACTTGCCTCCCACACCATATATTCTTAATACCTTCCACAGAGCATCTTTATCAACTCTATCATATTCCTTCTCGTAATTCTCTCGTAATAATCATATCATCAGGGGAGACACAAGAGAGAAATATAACAGTCAGTTGATATACATCGAAGAGACGATGCTAAGACACCATTTGGTAAACGTACGATTGTCCAAGACAGACAACGAGTGCTCATATACTTATCATCTTACAAATTTTATCAACAATAAACTTATGTAATTTGTATAGACCATCAGTAATATTACGATTGTAATCAATTGAGTATTTGATAATGGAAGATTCAATGAAATTTCTCGTAGTAATAGAGTTAGAGTAAATAACTGAGATGGCATTACTGCAGTCAATACAATGATTATAGTTTTTAACGTGATTAAACAAGGCATTTGATTCTTGTCCCGTTCTTATTCTATATGTTGTTTAAGTCTAACTGAAAGATCCTTACCAGTCTGTCCAACATAAAACTTATCACAGTTTCTACATGGGAATTTATAGATATATCCGGGAGAATTTTGTGGTAAATTCCCGATTAAAATATTTCTTAAATTACTATAGTTGCTGAAGGCAACATTTACATTATAGGATTTAAGCAACCTAGGAAGTAAAGCAAAATTATTTTTAAAAGGGAGAGCTAAAAGATTCTTGGTGTCAATGGGGGGTTTGGGCTCAACTCTATTAAATGCTTTCTTTGCTAACTTAAGGGATTTATCAATGAAAGATCTAGGGTATTTTAACTTAGATCCAATAGAATATATCTTCTGAAACTCATCATCAATAAAGTTTGGACTGCAAATACGTAATGCCGTAAGGAGCATAGATTGAAATGATGATAATTCAACTCTGTCATGTTGAGTTGAGTAATAATGGATAAATGAGCATACATTTGTAGGTTTTCTGTATATGATAAACTTAAACTTGTTTCCTTGCATATGAATCATGCAATCTAAAAATGGTAACATACCATTATTTTCATTTTCTACAATAAATTTAATGGAAGGTACTAAATTGTTAAGCAAGGGGAGAAATATTTATAAATTTTCTTTTGTTGGCGAAGACAAAAAACATCTATATACCTAAACCAAATTGCATTAGAAGGCAATGTATCCTTTAATAATCTTGTTTCAAAGCATGCCAATACAAAGATTACTTACTATGGGTGAAAGATGGCTACCCATTGCCATACCAAAGTTTTGAGCATAATAATCTCCATTGAATATAAATACACAGTTCATACACAATTTCATCAGTTGAATGAAAGCAGACTTTGAAACAGTTAAATAAATATCATCCATCCAAGACATCAACAAATATTCTAAATGGTCATCAACTGGAACCTTCATGAAAAGTGAGAAAACGTCAAAGCTTACTTGTTTGAAATCAAAATTATCATTTATATGTAAAGCTTGTTGACTAAATCTACATTGTTCATGTTATTATAATTTTATACATTGCCCACTAAAGGGCTTGATAAAGAAACTAACCATTTTGACAATTTATATGTGATGGAGCCTACTGAACTCACTATAGGCCTTACTGGAAAATCTTATTTATGTGTTTGGTAAGTCCATACATATATGACAATGACGTTTAGCATATCCGGAAACCTACCAATGTATGCTCATAAGTCCATTATTACTCATCTCAACATGACAGAGTTAAATCATCATCATTTCAATCTATGTTTCTCAGGGTATTACGTATTTGCAGTCCAGACTTTATTGATGACGAGTTTAAGAATATATATTCTATTGGATCTAAGTAGTTAAAGTACCCTAGATCTTTCATTGATAAATCCCTAAGTTAGCAAAGAAATTTTGTAAAGCTGAGCCCAAGCCTCCCATTGACACCAAGAATCTTTTAGTTCTCCCTTTTAATAATAATGTCTCTTTACATCCCATGTTGCTTAAATCATTTAATGTAAATGTTGCCTTCAACAGCAATAATACCATAAAGAATATCTTAATCAGATATTCACCAGAAAATTCTCCTGAAGCCATCTGTTAAGTGCCATGTAGAAATTGTCGTTCGTTTTATGTTGGGCAGACTGGTAAGGATCTTTCTGTTAACTTAAGCAACATATATATAGTATAAGAACGGGGCAAGGATCAAATGCCTTGTTTAATCACGTAAAAACTATGATCATTGTATTGACTGGAGTAATGGCAACTCAGTTATCAACTCTAACCCTATTACCACGAGAAATATCATTGAATCTTCTATTATTAAATACACAAATAATTATAATTCTAATATTAGTGATGGGCTATACAAATTAGATAACTTTATTCTTGATAAAGTTTGTAAAATGATAAGGTTATGAACGCTCGTTGTCTGTCTTGGACAATCGCATATTTAGCAAATGGTGTCTTAGCTTAGTCTCTTCGATGTATATAATACTGACTGTTATATTTCTCTCTTGTGTCACCCCTGATGATGTGATTATTACACTAAAGTGCCCTTGGAAATTTATCGTGTTTCATTTTCCCCGTGGACTCATAGGAATATATATATCTTTTTTCATACTACTCGCTATTTCCCTTCTTAGCGAGGTAGCGTTAAGAACAGAGGACTGAGCCTTTGAGGGAACACCCTCACTTGGGCCCCTTCTCTGTTCCTTCTTTTGGAAGGAACATATATATAGTATATATATATATATATATATATATATATATATATATATATATATATATATATATATATATATATATATATATATATATATATATATATATATATATATATATATATTTTACCAGGAATACTCAACAAACTTATACCTCTGTAATTTGAGCACTCAAATATGTGTTCCTTCCAAAAGTGTGTGTGAGAAATACTTGGGAAAACAAAAATATCAGTATGTGGCATATATGTATTTGGAGAAGGCATATGGTAGGGTTGATGGGGTTACTCTGTAGAAGGTCTTAAGAGCATATGGTGTGGGTGTGGGAGGTAAGCTGATAGAAATAGTGATAACTTTTTACCATGGATGTAAGGCATGAATACGAGTAGAAAGAGAGGAGAGTGGTTGGTTCCTAGTGAATATCGGTCTGCGGGAGGGGTTTGTGATGTCCCCATGGTTATTTAAATTGTTTATGGATGGGGCGGTTAGGGAGGTAAGTGCAAGCGTTTTGAATAGAGGGGCGAGTATGCAGTCCGTCAGGGATGAGACGGGCTGGGAAGTGAGTCATTTGTTCTTCGCAGATGATACAGCACTGGTGGCCGATTCGAGTGAGAAATTTGGAAAAACTGGTGGCTGAGTTTGGAAAGGTGTGTGAAAGGAGAAAGTTGAGATTATATTTTGATAAATCAATGTTCTTAGGTTAATTAGGGGTTGAGGGACAAGTTAATTTAAATGTAAGTTTAATAGAGAAAGGTTGGAGGAAGTGAAATACATTAGATTTCTGGGAGTGGACTTGGTAGCGATTGGAACCATGGAAGCGGAAGTGAGTCACAGGGTTGGGGAGGGGGCGAAGGTTCTGGCAGTGATGAAAAATGTGTGGAAGGAGAGAACGTTATCTCGGAGAGCAAAAATGGGTATATTTGAAGGAATAGTAATTCCAACAATATTATATGATTGTGAGCCATGGCCTATACATAATGTTGTGCGGAGGAGGGTGGATGTGTTGGAAATGGAATGTTTAAGGTTAAGGTGTGTTGTGAGGTGGTTTGATTTACTTAGTAATGAAAAGATAATAAAGATATGTGGTAATAGAACGAGTGTGGTTGAGAGAGCAGAAGTGGGTGAGCGACAATAGTTTGGACATATGGAGAGAATGAGCGAGGAAAGATTAACAAAGTGGAGAAGCAGGAGACCAAATTAGAAGTGGAAGGATGGAGTGAAGGCTATTTTGAGCGATTCTGTCCTGAACATGCAAGAGGATGAGAGACGTGCAATGAACAGAGTAAACTGGAACGATATGGTATACCGGGATCGACGTGCTGTCAATGGACTGAATCAGAGCATGTGAAACGTTTTGAGTAAACCATGGAAAGGTCTGTGGAGTCTAGATGTGGATATGAAGCTGTGATTTCGGTGCATTGCACATGACAGCTAAAGAGTGAGTTTGAATGAATGTGGCCTTTTTTTGTCTTTTTTCCTAGCGTTACCTCCCTAGAGTAGGGGCTAACCATGATGTTTCCTGTGGGGCGGGGTAGCACCAAGAATGGATGAAGGCAAGCAAATATGAATATGTACATGTGTTCATATGTATTTGTCTTTCTATGTTTATGTATATGTATGCATATATGCATACGTTGATAGGTATGTGTATGCATATGTTGACGTGTGTATGGAGAGAGATGGGTGATTATTGGTGCATATGCACCCGGGCATGAGAAGAAAGATCATGAGAGGCAAGTGTTTTGGGAGCAGCTGAGTGAGTGTGTTAGCAATTTTGATGCACGAGACCGGGTTATAGTGATTTAAATGCAAAGGTGAGTAATGTGGTAGTTGAGGGAATAATTGGTGTACATGGGGTATTCAGTGTCGCAAATGGAAATGGTGAAGGACTTGTAGATTTGTGTGATTGGGAATACCTGGTTTAAAAAAATAGATATACATAAGTTTACGTATGTAAGTAGGAGAGATGGCCAGAGAGCGTTATTGGATTACGTGTTAATTGACCAGAGCGTGAAAGAGAGAATTTTGGATGTTAATGTGGTGAGACGTGCAACTGGAGGGATGTCTAATCATTATCTTGTGAAGGCGAAGGTGAAGATTTGTAGAGGTTTTCAGAAAAGAAGAGAGAATGTTGGGGTAAAGAGGGTGATGAGATTATGTAAGCTTGGGAAGGAGCCTTGTGTGAAGAAGAACCAGGAGACACTGAGTAAAGAATGGAAAAAGGTGAGAACAACGGACGGAAGGGGAGTGGGGGAGGAATGGGATGTATCTAGGGAAACAGTGATGGCTTGCGCAAAACATGCTTGTGGCATGAGAAGCGTGGGAGTTGGGCAAATTAGAAAGGGTAGTGAATGGTGGGTGAAGAAGTAAGATTATTAGTGACAGAGAAGAGTGAGGCATTTGGATGAGTTTTGCAAGGAAATAATTCAAATGAGTGGGATATATATAGAAGAAAGAGGCAGGAGGTCAAGAGAAAGGTGCAAGAGGTGAAAAAGAGGGCAAATGAGAGTGGGGTGAGAGAGTATCATTAAATTTTAGGGAGAATAAAAAGATGCTTTGAAAGAAGGTAATTAAAGTGCGTAAGACAAGGGAACAAATGGGACCATCATTGAAGGGGGCTAAAGAGGAGGTGACTATAAGTAGTGGTGATGTGAGAAGGAGATGGAGTGAGTATTTTGAAGGTTTGTTGAATGTGTTTGATGACACAGTGACAGAAATAGGGTGTTTTGGTTGAGGTGGTGTGCAAAGTGAGACGTTTAGGGAGAATGATATGCTAAACAAAAAAGATGTAGTAAAAGCTTTGCGGAAGATGAAAGCTGCTAAGGCATTGGGTTTGGATGGTATTGTAGTGGAATTTATTAAGAAATGGGGTGACTGTGTTGTTGACTGGTTGGTAAGGCTATTTATTGTATGTATAATTCATGGTGAGGTGCCTGAAGATTGGCGGAATGCTTGCATAGTGCCATTGTACAAAGGCAAAGGGGATAAAGGGGAGTACTCAAATTACAGAGGTAAAAGTATGTTCAGTATTCCCGGGAAATCATATGGGAGGATATTGATTGAAAAAGTGATGGCATGTACAGATCATCAGATTTGGGAAGAGCTGTGTGGTTTCAGAAGTGGTAGAGGAAGTGTGGATCAGGTGTTTGCTTTGAAGAATGTATGTGAGAAATAATTAGAAAAGCAAAGGGATTTGTATGTAGCATTTATGGATCTGGAGAAGGCATATAATAGAGTTGATAGAAATGCCCTGTGGAAGGTATTAAAAATATATAGTGTGGGAGGCAAGTTGTTAGAAGCAGTGAAAAGTTTTTATCGGGGATGTAAGGCATGTGTACGTGTAGGAAGAGAGGAAAGTGATTGGTTCTCAGTGAATGTAGGTTTGCGGCAGGGGTGTGTGATGTCTCCATGGTTGCTTAATTTGTTTATGGACAGGTTTGTTAGGGAGGTGAATGCAAGAGTTTTGGAGAGAGGGGCAAGCATGCAGTCTGTTGTGGATAAGACAGCTTCGGAAGTGAGTTATTTGTTGTTTGCTGATGATGCAGCGCTGGTGGCTAATTCGAGTGAGAAACTGCAGAAACTGGTTACAGTGTGTGAAAGAGGAAAGCTGAGAGTAAATATGAATAAGAGCAAGGTTATTAGGTACAGTAGGGTTGAGGGAGAAATAAATTTTGAGGTAAGTTTGAATGGAGAAAGTGAAGTGTTTTAGATATCTGGGAGTGGATTTGGCAACGGATGGAACCATGGAAGCGGAAGTGATTCATAGGTTGGTGGACGGGGCGATAGTTTTGCGAGCGTTGAAAAATATATGAAAGGCAAGAACGTTATCTCGCAAAGGAAAAATGGGTATGTTTGAACTAATAGTGGCTCCAACAATGTTATATGGTTGCGAGGCGTGGGCTATAGAGTTGTGCGGAGGAGGGTGGATGTGATGGAAATGAGATGTTTCCGGACAATATGTGGTGTGAGGTGGTTTTATTGAGTAGGTTATGAAAGGGTAAGACAGATGTGTGATGATAAATATATTGTGGTTGAGAGAACAGAAAATGGTTTGGTCATATGAAGACAATGAGTGAGGAAAGATTGAAAAAGAGGATATATGTCAGAGTTGGAGGGAAAGAGAAGAAGTGGGAGACCAAATTGGAAGGAGAAAGATGGAGTGAAAAAGATTTTGAGTGATCGCGGCCTGAACATGTAGGAGTGTGAAAGGCGTGCAAGGAATAGAGTGAAATGGAACGATATGGTATACCGGGGTCGACATGCTGTCAATGGATTGAACCAGGGCATGTGAAGCATTTGGGGTAAACTATGGATAGTTCTGTGGGGCCAGGATGTGGAAAGGGAGCTGTAGTTTCGGGGCATTACACATGACAGCTGGAGACTGAGTGTGAACGAATGTGGCCTTCCCTGTATTTTCCTAGTGCTACCTCGCGCACATGCGAGGGGAGGAGGTTGTCATTTCATATGTGGCGGGGTGGCGACAGGAGTGAATAATGGCCGACAGTATGAATCACATATATATGTATATATGTATATGTCTGTGTGTGTACATATATGTATAAGTTGAGATGCAGAGGTATGGATATGTGCATGTGTGGACGTGTATGTATAGACATGTGTATGTGGGTGGGTTGGGCCATTCTTTCGTCTGTTTCCTTGCGCTACCTCGCTAAAGCGGAAGACAGCGAGAAAGTATAGTAAATAAAATAAATATGTATATATATATATATATATATATATATATATATATATATATATATATATATATATATATATATATATATATATATATATATATATATATATATATATATATATAACATGCAGGAGGGTGAAAGGAGGGCAAGGAATAGAGTGAATTGGAGCGATGTGGTATACCGGGGTTGACGTGCTGTCAGTGGATTGAATCAGGGCATGTGAAGCGTCTGGGGTAAACCATGGAAAGCTGTGTAGGTATGTATATTTGCGTGTGTGGACGTATGTATATACATGTGTATGGGGGGGGGTTGGGCCATTTCTTTCGTCTGTTTCCTTGCGCTACCTCGCAAACGCGGGAGACAGCGACAAAGTATAATAAAAATAATATAATATAATATATATATATATATATATATATATATATATATATATATATATATATATATATATATATATATATATATATATATATATATATATATGGATCTGGAGAAGATATATGATGGAGATGATAGAGATGCTCTGTGGCAGGTATTAAGAATATATGGCGTATGAGGCAAGTTGTTACAAGCAGTGAAAAGTTTTCATCAAGGATGTAAGGGATGTGTACGTGTAGGAAGAGAGGAAAGTGATTGGTTATCACTGAATGTAGGTTTGCGGCAAGTGCGCGTGATGTCTCATTGGTTGTTTAATTTGTTTATGGATGCGGTTGTTATGGAGGTGAAAGCAAGAGTTTTGGAAAGAGGGGAAACTATGCAGTCTCTTTTGGTTGAGAGAGCTTGGGAAGTGAGTCAGTTGTTGTTCGCTGATGATACAGCGCTGGTGGCTGATTCATGTGAGAAACTGCAGAAGCTGGTGACTGAGTTTGGTAAAGTGTGTGAATGAAGAAGCTGAGAGTAAATGTGAATATATATATATATATATATATATATATATATATATATATATATATATATATATATATATATATATATATATATATATATATATATATATATATATATATTTAATTTATTTGTTTTGCTTTGTCGCTGTCTCCCGCGTTAGCGAGGTAGCGCAAGGAAACAGACGAAAGAATGGCCCAACCCGCCCACATACACATGTATATCCATACACGTCCACACACGCAATATACATACCTATACATCTCAATGTACACATATATATATACACACAGACGTATACATATATACACATGTACATAATTCATACTGTCTGCCTTTATTTGTTCCCATCGCCACCTCACCACACATGGAATAACAACACCCTCCCCCCTGATGTGTACGAGGTAGCGCTAGGGAAAGACACCAAAGGCCACATTCGTTCACACTTAGTCTCTAGCTGTCACGATATAATGCACCGAAACCACAACTCCCTATCCACATTCAGGCTCCACACAACTTGCCATGGTTTACCCCAGACGCTTCACATGCCATGGTTCAATCCATTGACAGCACGTCGACCCCAGTATACCACATGGTTCCAATTCACTCTATTCCTTGCACGCCTTTCACCCTCCTGCATGTTCAGGCCTCGATCACTCAAAATATTTTTCACTCCATCTTTTCACCTAAAATTTGGTCTCCCACTTCTCCTCGTTCCCTCCACCTCCGACACATATATCCTCTTGGTCAATCTTTCCTCACTCATTCTCTCCATGTGACCAAACCATTTCAAAACACCCTCTTCTGCTCTCTCAACCACACTCTTTTTATTTTCACACATCTCTCTTACCTTTACATTAGTTACTCGATCAATCCACCTCATACCACATATTGTCCTCAAACATCTCATTTCCAGCACATCCACCCTCCTGCGCACAACTCTATCCATAGCCCACGCCTCGCAACCATACAACATTGTTGGAACCACTATTCCTTCAAACATACCCATTTTTGCTTTCCGAGATAATGTTCTCGACTTCCACACATTCTTCAAGGCTCCCAGGATTTTTGCCCCATCCCCCACCCTATGATTCACTTCCGCTTCCATAGTTCCATCCGCTGCCAAATCCACTCCCAGATATCTAGAACACTTTACTTCCTCCAGTTTTTCTCCATTCAAACTTACCTCCCAATTGACTTGACCCTCAACCCTACTGTACCTAATAACCTTGCTCTTATTCAAATTTACTTTAACTTATTCAAATTTTACTTTAACTTTCTTCTTTCACACACTTTACCAAACTCAGTCACCAGCTTCTGCAGTTTCTTACATGAATTAGCCACCAGCGCTGTATCATCAGCGAACAACAACTGACTCACTTTCCAAGCTCTCTCATCCATAACTGACTGCATACTTGCCCCTCTTTCCAAAACTCTTGCATTCACCTCCCGAACAACCCCATCCATAAACAAATTAAACAACCATGGAGACATCACACTCCCCTGCCGCAAACCTACATTCACTGAGAACCAATCACTTTCCTCTCTTCCTACACGTACACATGCCTTACATCCTCGATAAAAACTTTTCACTGCTTCTAACAACTTGCCTCCCACACCATATATTCTTAAAGCATTCCATAGAGAATCTCTGTCAACTCTATCATATGCCTTCTCCAGATCCATAAATGCTACATAGAAATCCATTTGCT
>NC_092226.1:59250661-59258161 GCF_036320965.1 Panulirus ornatus
ATATGAACGCGCACCTTCATAGAACATACAAAGCTCCATCAGCCAGGATCGAACCTGGGACCCCTTGTGCAAGAGGCAGGCATGCTAACCGCTAGGCTAAGGGACTGTATAATTTCGAATGTGTGTATATATACACACATATATACATACATACATATATATATATATATATATATATATATATATATATATATATATATATATATATATATATATATATATATATATATATATATATATATATATATATATATATATATATATATACTTAATTCATGCCCCAGGAGTCCTTTCTACCTTTATTAGGTTCCTGAGTGTATATCTGTGTGTGTGTGTGTGTGTGTGTGTGTGTGTGTGTGTGTGTCTTCAAGAACCCTGCCGACCTTCACAGACATTTTCAAAGGCAATTTCAGACTTACATTCTATTACTTTATCATCTCTCCTTTGGCATTGACTACTACCTTTCCACATCCAAGCCCCACAAAACTTTCCATGGTTTACCCCAGACGCTTCACATGACCTGATTCAATCCATCGACAGCACGTCTACCCCGGTATACCACATCGATCCAATTCACTCTATTCCTTGCAGGCCTTTCACCCTCCTGCATGTTCAGGCCCCGATCACTCAAAATATTTTTCACTCCATCTTTCCACCTCCAATTCGGTCTCCCACTTCTCCTCGTTCCATCCACCTCCGACACATGTATCCTCTTGGTCAATCTTTCCTCACTCATTCTTTCCATGTGCCCAAACCATTTCAAAACACCCTCTTCTGCTTTCTCATCCACGCTCATTTTATTCCCACACATCTCTCTTGCCCTTACATTACTTAATCGATCAAACCACCTCACACCACATATTGTCCTCAAACATCTCATTTCCAGCATATCCACCCTCATGCGCACAACTCAATCCATAGCCACGTCTCGCAACCATACAACATTGTTGGAACCACTTTTCCTTCAAACATACCCATTTCTGCTGTCCGAGATAATGTTCTCGACTTCCACACATTCTTCAAGGCTCCCAGGATTCTCGCCCCCTCCCCCACCCTATGATTCACTTCCGCTTCCATGGTTCCAACCGCTGCCAAATCCACTCCCAGATATCTAAAACACTTCACTTCCTCCAGTTTTTCTCCATTCAAACTTACCTCACAATGGACTTGACCCTCAACCCTACTGTACCTAATAACCTTGCTCTTAATCACATTCACTCATAACTTTCTTCTCTCACACACTTTACCAAACTCAGACACCAGCTTCTGCAGTTTCTCACATGAATCAGCCACCAGCGCTGTATCATCAGCGAACAACAACTGACTCACATCCCAAGCTCTCTTATCACCAACAGACTTCATACTTGCCCCTCTTTCCAGGACTCTTGCATTTACCTCCCTAACAACCCCATCCATAAACAAATTAAACAACCATGGAGACATCACACACCCCTACCGCAAACCTACATTCACTGAGAACCAATCACTTTCCTCTCTTCCAACACGTACACATGCCTTACATCCTCGATAAAAACTTTTCACTGCTTCTAACAACTTGCCTCCCACACCATATATTCTTAATACCTTCCACAGAGCATCTCTATCAACTCTATCATATGCCTTCTCCAGATCCATAAATGCTACATACAAATCCATTTGATTTTTTTTAAGTATTTCTTACATACATTCTTCAAAGCAAACATCTGATCCACACATCCTCTGCCACTTCTGAAACCACACTGCTCTTCCCCAATCTGATGCCCTGTACATGCCTTCACCCTCTCAATCAATACCCTCCCATATAATTTCCCAGGAATATTCAACAAACTTATACCTCTGTAATTTGAGCACTCACTCTTATCCCCTTTGCCATTATACAATGGCACTATGCAAGCATTCCGCCAATCCTCAGCCACCTCACCATGAATCATACATATATTAAATAAGCTTACCAACCAGTCAAAAATGCAGTCACCCCCTTTTTAATAAATTCCACTACAATACCATCCAAACCTGCTGCCTTGCCGGCTTTCATCTTCCGCAAAGTTTTTACTACCTCTTCTTTGTTTACCAAATCATTTTCCCTAACCTTCTTACTTTGTATACCACCTCGACCAAAACACCCTTTATCTGCCACTCTATCATCAAACACATTCCAGAAACCTTTGAAATACTCACTCCATCTCCTTCTCACATCACCACTACTTGTTATCACCTCCCCATTAGCCCCCTTCACTGAAAGTTCAGATTAGCTTCCTTGTCTTACGCACTTTATTTACCTCCTTCCAAAACATCTGTTCATTCTCCCAAAAAATTTAATGATACTCTCTAACCCCAACTCTCATTTGCCCTCTTTTTCACCTCTTCCACCTTTCTCATGTCCTCCTGCGTCTTTCTTTTGTACATCTCCCACTCATTTGCATTTTATCTCTGCAAAATTCGTCCAAATGCCTCTCTCTTCTCTTTCACTAATAATCTTACTTCTTCATCCCACCACTCACTACCCTTTCTAATCAACCCACCTCCCACGCTTCTCATGCCACAAGCATATTTTGCGCAATATATATATATATATATATATATATATATATATATATATATATATATATATATATATATATATATATATATATATATATATATATATATATATATATATATATATATATATACGTATATATATATATATATATATATATATATATATATATATATATATATATATATATATATATATATATATATATATATATATATATATATATATATATATATATATATTTTTTTTTTTTTTTTTTTTTTTTATACTTTGTCGCTGTCTCCCGCGTTTGCGAGGTAGCGCAAGGAAACAGACGAAAGAAATGGCCCAACCCCCCCCCCCCCATACACATGTACATACACACGTCCAGACACGCAAATATACATACCTACGCAGCTTTCCATGGTTTACCCCAGACGCTTCACATGCCTTGCTTCAATCCACTGACAGCACGTCAACCCCTGTATACCACATGACTCCAATTCACTCTATTTCTTGCCCTCCTTTCACCCTCCTGCATGTTCAGGCCCCGATCACACAAAATCTTTTTCACTCCATCTTTCCACCTCCAATTTGGTCTCCCTCTTCTCCTCGTTCCCTCCACCTCCGACACATATATCCTCTTGGTCAATCTCTCCTCACTCATTCTCTCCATGTGCCCAAACCATTTCAAAACACCCTCTTCTGCTCTCTCGACCACGCTCTTTTTATTTCCACACATCTCTCTTACCCTTACGTTACTTACTCGATCAAACCACCTCACACCACACATTGTCCTCAAACATCTCATTTCCAGCACATCCATCCTCCTGCGCACATCTCTATCCATAGCCCACGCCTCGCAACCATACAGCATTGTTGGAACCACTATTCCCTCAAACATACCCATTTTTGCTTTCCGAGATAATGTTCTCGACTTCCACACATTTTTCAAGGCTCCCAAAATTTTCGCCCCCTCCCCCACCCTATGATCCACTTCCGCTTCCATGGTTCCATCCGCTGACAGATCCACTCCCAGATATCTAAAACACTTCACTTCCTCCAGTTTTTCTCCATTCAAACTCACCTCCCAATTGACTTGACCCTCACCCCTACTGTACCTAATAACCTTGCTCTTATTCACATTTACTCTCAACTTTCTTCTTCCACACACTTTACCAAACTCAGTCACCAGCTTCTGCAGTTTCTCACATGAATCAGCCACCAGCGCTGTATCATCAGCGAACAACAATTGACTCACTTCCCAAGCTCTCTCATCCCCAACAGACTTCATACTTGCCCCTCTTTCCAGGACTCTTGCATTTACCTCCTTTACAACCACATCCATAAACAAATTAAACAACCATGGAGACATCACACACCCCTGCCGCAAACCTACATTCACTGAGAACCAATCACTTTCCTCTCTTCCTACACGTACACATGCCTTACATCCTCGATAAAAACTTTTCACTGCTTCTAACAACTTGCCTCCCACACCATATATTCTTAATACCTTCCACAGAGCATCTCTATCAACTCTATCATATGCCTTCTCCAGATCCATAAATGCTACATACAAATCCATTTGCTTTTCTAAGTATTTCTCACATACATTCTTCAAAGCAAACACCTGATCCACACATCCTCTACCACTTCTGAAACCGCACTGCTCTTCCCCAATCTGATGCTCTGTACATGCCTTCACCCTCTCAATCAATACCCTCCCATATAATTTACCAGGAATACTCAACAAACTTATACCTCTGTAATTTGAGCACTCACTCTTATCCCCTTTGCCTTTGTACAATGGCACTATGCACGCATTCCGCCAATCCTCAGGCACCTCACCATGAGTCATACATACATTAAATAACCTTACCAACCAGTCAACAATACAGTCACCCCCTTTCTTAATAAATTCCACTGTAATACCATCCAAACCTGCTGCCTTGCCGGCTTTCATCTTCCGCAAAGCTTTTACTACCTCTTCTCTGTTTATCAAATCATTTTCCCTAACCCTCTCACTTTGCACACCACCTCGACCAAAACACCCTATATCTGCCACTCTGTCATCAGACACATTCAACAAATCTTCAAAATACTCATATATATATATATATATATATATATATATATATATATATATATATATATATATATATATATATATATATATATATATATATATATATATATTTGTCGCTGTCTCCCGCGTTTGCGAGGTAGGGCAAGGAAACAGACGAAAGAAATGGCCCAACCCACCCCCATACACATGTATATACATACGTCCACACACCCAAATATACATACCTACACAGCTTTCCATGGTTTTCCCCAGACGCTTCACATGCCTTGATTCAATCCACTGACAGCACGTCAACCCCGGTATACCACATCGCTCCAATTCACTCTATTCCTTGCCCTCCTTTCGCCCTCCTGCATGTTCAGGCCCCGATCACACAAAATCTTTTTCACTCCATCTTTCCACCTCCAATTTGGTCTCCCTCTTCTCCTCGTTCCCTCCACCTCCGACACATATATCCTCTTGGTCAATCTTTCCTTACTCATTCTCTCCATGTGCCCAAACCACTTCAAAACACCCTCTTCTGCTCTCTCATCCACGCTCTTTTTATTTCCACACATCTCTCTTACCCTTACCTTACTCACTCGATCAAACCACCTCACACCACACATTGTCCTCAAACATCTCATTTCCAGCACATCCATCCTCCTTCGCACAACTCTATCCATAGCCCACGCCTCGCAACCATACAACATTGTTGGAACCATATATATATATATATATATATATATATATATATATATATATATATATATATATATATATTTTATTATTTTTTATTATACTTTGTCGCTGTCTCCCGCGTTTGTGAGGTAGCGCAAGGAAACAGACGAAAGAAATGGCCCAACCCCCCCCATACACATGTATATACATACGTCCACACACGCAAATATACATACCTACACAGCTTTCCATGGTTTACCCCAGACGCTTCACATGCCTTGATTCAATCCACTGACAGCACGTCAACCCCGGTATACCACATCGCTCCAATTCACTCTATTCCTTGCCCTCCTTTCACCCTCCTGCATGTTCAGGCCCCGATCACACAAAATCTTTTTCACTCCATCTTTCCACCTCCAATTTGGTCTCCCTCTTCTCCTCGTTCCCTCCACCTCCGACACATATATCCTCTTGGTCAATCTTTCCTCACTCATTCTCTCCATGTGCCCAAACCACTTCAAAACACCCTCTTCTGCTCTCTCAACCACGCTCTTTTTATTTCCACACATCTCTCTTACCCTTACCTTACTCACTCGATCAAAGCACCTCACACCACACATTGTCCTCAAACATCTCATTTCCAGCACATCCATCCTCCTTCGCACAACTCTATCCATAGCCCACGCCTCGCAACCATACAACATTGTTGGAACCACTATTCCTTCAAACATACCCATTTTTGCTTTCCGAGATAATGTTCTCGACTTCCACACATTCTTCAAGGCCCCCAGAATTTTCGCCCCCTCCCCCACCCTATGATTCACTTCCGCTTCCATGGTTCCATCCGCTGCCAGATCCACTCCCAGATATCTAAAACACTTCAATTCCTCCAGTTTTTCTCCATTCAAACTCACCTCCCAATTGACTTGACCCTCAACCCTACTGTACCTAATAACCTTGCTCTTATTCACATTTACTCTTAACTTTCTTCTTCCACACACTTTACCAAACTCAGTCACCAGCTTTTGCAGTTTCTCACATGAATCAGCCACCAGCGCTGTATCATCAGCGAACAACAACTGACTCACTTCCCAAGCTCTCTCATCCCCAACAGACTTCATACTTGCCCCTCTTTCCAAAACTCTTGCATTTACCTCCCTAACAACCCCATCCATAAACAAATTAAACAACCATGGAGACATCACACACCCCTGCCGCAAACCTACATTCACTGAGAACCAATCACTTTCCTCTCTTCCTACACGTACACATGCCTTACATCCTCGATAAAAACTTTTCACTGCTTCTAACAACTTTCCTCCCACACCATATATTCTTAATACCTTCCACAGAGCATCTCTATCAACTCTATCATATGCCTTCTCCAGATCCATAAATGCTACATACAAATCCATTTGCTTTTCTAAGTATTTCTCACATACATTCTTCAAAGCAAACACCTGATCCACACATCCTCTACCACTTCTGAAACCACACTGCTCTTCCCCAATCTGATGCTCTGTACATGCCTTTACCCTATCAATCAATACCCTCCCATATAATTTTCCAGGAAAACTCAACAAACTTATACCTCTGTAATTTGAGAACTCACTCTTATCCCCTTTGCCTTTGTACAATGGCACTATGCACGCATTCCGCCAATCCTCAGGCACCTCACCATGAGTCATACATACATTAAATAACCTTACCAACCAGTCAACAATACAGTCACCCCCTTTTTTAATAAATTCCACTGCAATACCATCCAAACCTGCTGCCTTGCCGGCTTTCATCTTCCGCAAAGCTTTTACTACCTCTTCTTTGTTTACCAAATCATTTTCCCTAACCCTCTCACTTTGCACACCACCTCGACCAAAACACCCTATATCTGCCACTCTATCATCATACACATTCAATAAACCTTCAAAATACTCACTCCATCTCCTTCTCACATCACCACTACTTGTTATCACCTCCCCATTTGCGCCCTTCACTGAAGTTCCCATTTGCTCCCTTGTCTTACGCACTTTATTATCTCCTTCCAGAACATCTTTTTATTCTCCCTAAAATTTAATGATACTCTCTCACCCCAACTCTCATTTGCCCTTTTTTTCACCTCTTGCACCTTTCTCTTGACCTCCTGTCTCTTTCTTTTATACATCTCCCACTTACATTTTTCATATGTATATATATGTATGTGTGTGTGTGTGTATATGTGCCTATGTATGGGTAT
>NC_092226.1:59263161-59280661 GCF_036320965.1 Panulirus ornatus
CTTGATAAAAAAATTTCACTGCTTCTACCAACTTACCTCCCACACCATATACTCTTAATACCTTCCACTGGGCATTTTAATCAACTCTGTCATATGCCTTCTCCAGATCCATAAATGCTACTCCAAATACATTCTTAAAAGCAAACAACTGATCCACACATCCTCTACCACTTCTAAAACCACACTGCTCTTCCCCAGTCTGATGCTCTGAACATGCCTTTACCATCACAATCAATACTTTGCCATATAATTTCCCAGGAATGCTCAAGAAACTTATACCTCTGTAATTTGAACACTCACCTTTATCCCCTTTGCCTTTGTACAATGGCACCTATGCATGCATTCTACCGATCCTCAGGCATTTCACCATGAACCATACATATACTGAATATTCTTACCAAACACTCAAACGTCACAGTCATCCCCTTTATCAATAAATTCCACTGCAATACTGTCCAAACCCACCCCCTTGCCGGCTTTCATCTTCCTCAGGGCGTCTCTATTAACCCTATCATATGCCTTCTCCAGATCCATAAATGCTACATACAAATCCATCTGCCTTTCTAACTATTTCTCAAACACATTCTTGAAAGCAAACACTTGATCCACACATCCTCTATCACTTTTAATACCACACTGATGTTCCCCAATCTGATGCTCTGTATAGCCATTTACCCTCACAATCAATACCCTCCCATATAATTTCCCAGGAATACTCAAGAAACTTATACCTCTGTGAATTGAACACTCACTCTTATCCCCTTTGCCTTTGTACAATGGCACCATGCACGCATTCCGCCAATCCTTAGGCACTTCACCATGAACCATACATACAATGAATATCCTTTCCAACCAGTCAACAACACAGTCACCCCCTTTTTCAATAACTTCCACTGCAATACCATCCAAACCCGCCGCCATACCGGCTTTCATCTTCCGCAAAGCTTTTACTACCTCTTCTCTGTTTACCAACCATTCTTCCTGACCCTCTCACCTCGAACACCACCTCGACCAAAACACACTATATCTGCCACTTTATCATCAAACACATTCAACAAACCTTCAAAATACTCACTCCTCCTTCTCACTTTACCATTACTTGTTATTACCTCCCTACTAACCCCTTCACCGATATTCCCATTTGTTCTCTTGTCTTGCGCACTTTATTTACCTCCTTCCAAAACATCTTTTTATCCTCCTTAAAATTTGCTGACACTATCTCACCTCAAGTCTCATTTACCCTCTTTTTCACCTCTTACACCTTTCTCTTTACCTACTGCCTCTTTCTTTAATACATCTCCCAGTCATTCGCACTACTTCCATGCAAAAACCGTCCAAGGGCCTCTTTCTTCTCTTTCACTAACAATCTTACTTCTTCATCCCACCACTCACTACCCTTTCTAATCTTCCCACCTCCCACCTTTCTCATGCCACTGGCATCTTTTGCACAAGCCATCACTCCTTCCCTAAATACATCCCATTCCTCCCCTACTCCTCTTACGGCATTTGCTCTCACCTTTTTCAATTCTTCTCTCAATATCTCCTCGTACTTCCTCACGCAAGTCTCCTCTCCAAGCTCACTTACTCTCACCACTATATTCACCCCAATATTCTCTCTTCTTTCTGAAAACCCCAACTAATCTTCACCTTCCCCTCCACAAGATAATGAACAGGCATCCCTCCAGTTGACCCTCTCAGCATATTAACATCCAAAAATCTCTCTTTCACGTGCCTATCAATTAACACGTAATACATGCGTATACTTATGTATATCTCTCTTTTTTTACCAGGTATTCTCAATCACTAGTCATTTTTCATCACACAAATCTACATGCTATTCAACATTTCCATTTACAACACTGAACACCCATGTACACCGTTTATACCCTTAAGTGCCACATTACCCACCAATGCATTCAAATCACAAATCACTATAACATTGTCTCTTACATCAAAGTTGCTAACACACTCACTCAGCTGCTCCCAAAGCTCTTGCCTCTCATGATCTTTCTTCTCATTAGCAGGCGCATGGGCACGAATAATCACCCATATATTTCCATCCACTTTCAGTTTTACCCATATCAATCTAGGTTTACTTTCTTACACTCTAATACATACTCCCACAACACCTGCTTCACGAGTAGTGCTACTCCTTCTTTTGCTCTTCTCCTCTCACCAACCCGACTTTACTCCTAAGACATTCCCAAACCACTCTTCCCCTGTACCCTTGAGGTTCACTTCACTCAGAGCCAAAACGTTCACGTTCCTTTCCTCAAACATACTACCTATCTCTCCTTTTTTCTCATATTGGTTACATCCACACACATGTAGACATCCTAATCTGAGCCTTCGAGGAAGATGAGCACTCCCCGCATGACTCCTGTATCCCCTTTTAGAAAGTTAAGATACAAGGAGGGGAGGGTTTCTAGCCCCCTGCTCCTGCCCACTTCAGTCACCTTGTACGACACGCGAGGAATTTGTGGAAGGTATTCTTTCTTCCCTATGCCCAGGGATAGGGGAATTTATTCTATATATCTTGAAGGAAAATCACACAGTAAACTTCATATTT
This sequence comes from Panulirus ornatus, assembly GCF_036320965.1. Classification (NCBI taxonomy): domain Eukaryota; kingdom Metazoa; phylum Arthropoda; class Malacostraca; order Decapoda; family Palinuridae; genus Panulirus; species Panulirus ornatus. Next base: position 59,265,731 of record NC_092226.1, read on the forward strand.
CGTCTTATATTGATACTGAAATAACATAAAATAAATGAAGACTGAGTTGTCATTCTTAATTAATGCTTCTCATATACTTAGATTACATTGAAGACATCATTATTGCAGCACCTATGGCTGAAAAAGATGTTGCAATTAGATTTCTAGCGATTTTTTCAAAAATGCTACATCTTAAATTTTCTTGAAGGTGCTGAAGGAGTTGTTCAATTACTTCCAGATTTCAGGAACACTTTATATAAGTGTATTTCTATAAGATTAACTCTACCTGACTGAAGAATGAGTTTTTCAGCATTAGATTTTTCGATAAATGGGAGTATTTTACTACCTTTTTTTTTTTCAGTTTTTGAGTCCCTCGGGGGTGAGGGGGATGGTAATAGATGTTGACGAAGAGAAACCAAATTTTTTTCAGATTTTTTCTAATGGATCCAAAATTTTTGCCCCCCCTCCACCCCCACATCCATGTATAAATAATAAAAAAAAAAAAATGTAAAAACGCGGCGGTATATGAATATGAAGAAAGTGAATATGATCGCGCACCGTCATAGAAAACATAAACCTCCAACAGCCAGGATCGAACCCGGGACCCCTCCGCGTTGTAGAGTTAGCTTCGGTAAAATGCTATCTGCTTATCTTGTGAGCCTAATGGGAAATGACCGGTGTAGACCCTGTTGCTCACCAACGTGAGACGAAGGGTATTCGAGAACATAGTATTCGAATAGTCATTTCATTATTAGGGGCGACCATAGCCTAGCGGTAGCGCTCCCGCCTGTTGCACAGGGGTCCCAGGTTCGATCCTGGCTGTTGGAGGTCTGCATGTTCTATGAAGGTGCGCGTTCATCTGCACTTTATTCGTATTCATATACCTCCGCGTTGTACAGTTAGGTTCGATAAAATGCTATATGCTGGCTGTGTGAGCCTCATAGGAAATGACCGGTGTGACTCCATTATTCACCAACGCGAGACGATGAGTATTCGAGTACAGAGTATTCGAAATGTCATTTCCCTATTGCGGGCGATAAGAGCTAAGCTGTAGGGCTCCAGCCTGTTGCACAGGGGTCCCGGGTTCGATCCTGGCTCTTGAAGGTTTATATGATATATATATATATATATATATAATTTTTTCATCACACTCTGTCGCTGTCTTCCGCGTTAGCGAAGTATTGCAAGGAAACAGACGAAAGAATAGCCCAACCCAACTACATGCACATGTATATACATACACGCCCAAACACGCACATATACATACCTATACATTTCAACGTATACATACATATACATATTCAGACAAATACATATATACAGATGCACATATTCATACTTGCTACCCTTAGCCATTCCCGTCGTCACCCCACCACACATGAAATGGCACCCACCTCCCCCCGCACGCGCGCGAGGTAGCCCTAGGAAAAGACAAAAAAGGCCACATTCCTTCACACTTAGTCTCTAGCTGTCATATGAAATGTACCAAAACCACTGCTCCCTTTCCACATCCAGCCACCACAAAACTTTCCATGGTTTACCCCAGACACTTCACATAACCTGGTTCAATCCATTGACAGCACGTAGACCCCGATATAATACATCGTTCCAATTCACTTTGTTCCTTGCACGCCTTTCACCCTCCTGCATGTTCAGGCCCCGATCGCTCAAAATCTTTTTCACTTCATCCTTCTTCCTCCAATTTGGTCTTCCACTTCTCGTTCCCTCCACCTCTGACACATATATCCTCTTTGTCAATCTTTTCTCACTCATTCTCTCCATGTGGCCAAACCATTTCAATACGCCCTCTTCTGCTCTTTCAGCCACATTTTTTTTATCACCACACATCTCTCTTACCATTTCATTACTTATTCGATCAAACCACCTCACACCACATATTTTACTCAAACATCTCATTTCCAACACATCCACCATCCTCCGCACAACTCTATTTATATCCCACGCCTCGCAACCATACAAGATGGTTGGACCCACATTCCTCAAACATGCACATTTTTGCTTTCCGAGATAATGTTCTCGCCATCCACACATTCTTCAACGCTCTCAGAACCTTCGCCCTCTCCCTCACCCTGTGACTCACTTCCGCTTCCATGGTTGAATCCGCTGTTAAATCCACTCCCAGTTATCTAAAACACTTCACTTCCTTCAGTTTTTTTCTCCATTCAAACTTACCTCACAGTTGACTTGCCCCTTAACCCTACTGAACCTAATAATCTTGCTACTATTCACATTTAGCGCTGTATCATCAGCGAACAACTCACTCACTTCCCAAGCCCTCTCATCCACAACAGACTTCATACTTGCCCCTCTCACCTAACTCTTTCATTTACCTCCCTAACAGCCCCATCAATAAACATATTTAACAGCCATGGAGACATCACGCACTCCTGCCACAAACCGACATTCAATGGGAATCAGTCACTTTACTCTCTTCCTACTCGTACACATGCATTATATCGTCGATAAAAACTTTTTAATGCTCCTAGCAACTTACCACCCACAACATATACTCTTAATACCTTCAACAGAGAATCTCTACCAACTCTATCCAATGCCTTCTCCAGATCCATAAACGCTACATACAAATCCATCTGCTTTTCTATGTATTTCTTACATACATTCTTCAAAGCAAATAACTGATCCACATATCATCTTCCACTTCTTAAACCTCATTGCTTTTCCCCAATCTGCAATCAATACCCTTCCACATAATTTCCCAGGAATACTCAACAATCATTTACATTTGTAATTTAAACACTCACCTATATCCCCTTTGCCTTTGTACAATGGCACTATACATACATTCCGCCAATCCTCATGAACTTCACAATGAACAATACATATATTGAATATCCTCACCAACCAGTTGATAACATAGTCACCCCCTTTTTTAATTGAATTCCACAGCAATACCATCGAAACACGCCGCCTTGCCGGCTTTCATCTTCCGCAAAACTCTCACCATCTCTTCCCTATTTAACAAATCATTCTCCCTGACCCTCTCACTTTGCACACCACCTCGACCAAAACACGCTATATCTGCCACTCTATCATCAGAAACATTTAACAAACCCTCAAAATAATCACTCCATCTCCTCACTTCTCCAATACATGGTATTACCTCCCCATTTGAACGATTCACCGATGCTCCCATTTGTTCTCTTGCTTTACGAACTTTATTTACCTCATTCCAAAACATCTTTTTATTCTCCATAAAATTTTCTGATACTCTCTCACCCCAATTCTCATTGCCCACTTCTTCACCTCTTTCTCCTTTCTCTTGACCCCCAGCCTCTTTCGTTTCAATATCTCCCAGTCATTTGCACTATTTCCCTGCAAAAATCGTCCAAATGCCTTTCTCTTCTCTTTCACTACCAATCTAATAACGATATATGTATATATATATATATATATATATATATATATATATATATATATATATATATATATATATATATATATATATATATGTATATATATATATATATATATATATATATATATATATATATATATATATATATATATATATATATATATATATATATATATATATATAAATATATATATATATATATATATATATATATATATATTTATTTATTTATATTTTATTATACTTTGTCGCTGTCTCCCGCGTTTGCGAGGTGGCGCCAGGAAACAGACGAAAGAAATGGCCCAACCCCCCCCATACACATGTATATACATACGTCCACACACGCTAATATACATACCTACACAGCTTTCCATGGTTTACCCCAGACGTTTCACATGCCTTGATTCAATCCACTGACAGCACGTCAACCCCGGTATACCACATTGCTCCAATTCACTCTATTTCTTGCCCTCCTTTCACCCTCCTGCATGTTCAGGCCCCGATCACACCAAATCTTTTTCACTCCATCTTTCCACCTCCAATTTGGTCTCCCTCTTCTCCTCGTTCCCTCCACCTACGACACATATATCCTCTTGGTCAATCTTTCCTCACTCATTCTCTCCATGTGCCAAAACCACTTCAAAACACCCTCTTCTGCTCTCTCAACCACGCTCTTTTTATTTCCACACATCTCTCTTACCCTTACGTTACTCACTCGATCAAACCACTTCACACCACACATTGTCCTCAAACATCTCATTTCCAGCACATCCATCCTCCTGCGCACAACTCTATCCATAGCCCACGCCTTGCAACCATACAACATTGTTGGAACCACTATTCCTTCAAACATACCCATTTTTGCTTTCCGAGATAATGTTCTCGACTTCCACACATTCTTCAAGGCCCCCAGAATTTTCGCCCCCTCCCCCACACTATGATCCACTTCCGCTTCCATGGTTCCATCCGCTGCCAGATCCACTCCCAGATATCTAAAACACTTCACTTCCTCCAGTTTTTCTCCATTCAAACTCACCTCCCAATTGACTTGACCCTCAACCCTACTGTACCTAATAACCTTGCTCTTATTCACATTTACTCTTAATTTTCTTCTTCCACACACTTTACCAAACTCAGTCACCAGCTTCTGCAGTTTCTCACATGAATCAGCCACCAGCGCTGTATCATCAGCGAACAACAACTGACTCACTTCCCAAGCTCTCTCATCCCCAACAGACTTCATACTTGCCCCTCTTTATATATATATATATAAATACATTTGTTATATTCATATCTTGCTTTGTCGCTGTCTCCCGCGTTAGCGTGGTAGCGCGCAAGGAAACAGACTAAAGAATGGCACAACCCACCCATATACACATGTTTATACATACACGCCCAAACAGGCAAATGTATATACCTATACATCTCATGTATATACCTATACATACCTATATATGTATATATATATATATATATATATATATATATATATATATATATATATATATATATATATATATATATATATATATATATATATATATATATATATATATATATATATATATATATATATATATATCGACAAAAAATGAGATGATATATTATGGCAATATGTGTGGTGGAGGTGAGGAGGCCTCAGTCAGCCAGCAGCCAGGCTTGGGCCATCATCATCATCATCATTTTGATGAATGCTGGCCTGAACCCTTGCTTGCTTAATTCAAAATGAAGTGCATTAAGAAGTTGCAGCAAATGATGGAGAAGGATTACACTTGAGCATACAGGTGCTTGACCAGGAGACATCATAATTTGTAGACACTGCCAATCCCTCCTCAGATAAGTCAGCAGAGCCTGCAGTCTCAACCATCTTGTTCAGACCAACAGCCCCAACTATTCCAAGCTGGAGCCCCAGATGTGGCAGGCGATCCAGGCGGAGCTGAATAACCTGGATGTGCGAGCTCTCTTGCTGAGACAGATGTCCTCCAAAACCTAACCAAAACACCAGTAAACACGACCACATTTATATATATATATATATATATATATATATATATATATATATATATATATATATATATATATATATATATATATATATATATATATATGTATATATATGTGGGCGTCGGTGACTGCCACAGCACACGCAAGGAAAGATGGAGGACCTGCAGAGGACGAGCCGCCAGGTGACAGCCGAGGACTGACTCCAAATTCCTGCAACGAAAGTCAGCACCACAAGTAAAGCATCCTCCGCGAAGGCTCAGAGTGGGGTGCCTAAAAGTGTGTGGATGTAACCAAGATGTGAAGACCCTTACTGGAAAAACAATCACTCTTGAAGTAGAACCTTCAGACACAATTGAAAATGTGAAGGAAAATAGTGAAATTGGAGAAAAAATGTAGCTTAGACATTGAAGCCTATTGATACAGTGGTTAAATTGATGAGAACTGCTATTGACGTTTGTGTAAATAAATTATACATTTCCTTTTTTCCATAGCCAGAGGTTGAACCATCATTTTTTTCATTCATTTCAAGCTAGAAGTTTCAGTTTTCTAAATTGTTTCTTACATTTTTCATATGTATATATATATGTATGTGTGTGTGTGTGTATATGTGCGTATGTATGTGTATGTGTGTGTATGTGTATATGTATATATATATGTATATTATCCCTGGGGATAGGGGTGAAAGAATACTTCCCACGTATTCCTCGCGCGTCGTAGAAAGCGACTAGAGGGGACGGGAGCGGGGGGCCAGAAATCCTCCACTCCTTGTATTAACTTTCTAAAATGGGAAACAGAAGAAGGAGTCACGCGGGGAGTGCTCATCCTCCTCGAAGGCTCAGAGTGGGGTGCCTAAATGTGTGTGGATGTAACCAAGATGTGAAAAAAGGAGAGATAGGTAGTATGTTTGAGGAAAGGAACCTGGATGTTTTGGCTCTGAGTGAAACGAAGCTCAAGGGTAAAGGGGAAGAGTGGTTTGGGAATGTCTGGGGAGTAAAGTCAGGGGTTAGTGAGAGGACAAGAGCAAGGGAAGGAGTAGCAATACTCCTGAAACAGGAGTTGTGGGAGTATGTGATAGAGTGTAAGAAAGTAAATTCTCGATTAATATGGGTAAAACTGAAAGTTGATGGAGAGAGGTGGGTGATTATTGGTGCTTAAGCACCTGGGCATGAGAAGAAAGATCAAGAGAGGCAAGTGTTTTGGGAGCAGCTGAATGAGTGTGTTAGTGGTTTTGATGCACGAGACCGGGTTATAGTGATGGGTGATTTGAATGCAAAGGTGAGTAATGTGGCAGTTGAGGGAATAACTGGTATACATGGGGTGTTCAGTGTTGTAAATGGAAATGGTGAAGAGCTTGTAGATTTATGTGCTGAAAAAGGACTGATGATTGGGAATACCTGGTTTAAAAAGCGAGATATACATAAGTATACTTATGTAAGTAGGAGAAATGGCCAGAGAGCGTTATTGGATTACGTGTTAATTGAAAGGCGTGCGAAAGAGAGACTTTTGGATGTTAATGTGCTGAAAGGTGCAACTGGAGGGATGTCTGATCATTATCTTGTGGAGGCTAAGGTGAAGATTTGTATGGGTTTTCAGAAAAGAAGAGTGAATGATGGGGTGAAGAGGGTGGTGAGAGTAAGTGAGCTTGAGAAGGAGACCTCTGTGAGGAAGTACCAGGAGAGACTGAGTACAGAATGGAAAAAGGTGAGAACAATGGAAGTAAGGGGAGTGAGGGAGGAATGGGATGTATTTAGGGAATCAGTGATGGATTGCGCAAAAGATGCTTGTGGCATGAGAAGAGTGGGAGGTGGGTTGATTAGAAAGGGTAGTGAGTGGTGGGATGAAGAAGTAAGAGTCTTAGTGAAAGAGAAGAGAGAGGCATTTGGACGATTTTTGCCAGGAAAAAATGCAATTGAGTGGGAGATGTATAAAAGAAAGAGACAGGAGGTCAAGAGAAAGGTGCAAGAGGTGAAAAAAAGGGCGAATGAGAGATGGGGTGAGAGAGTATCATTAAATTTTAGGGAGAATAAAAAGATGTTCTGGAAGGAGGTAAATAAAGTGCGAAAGACAAGGGAGCAAATGGGAACTTCAGTGAAGGGCGCAAATGGGGAGGTGATAACAAGTAGTGGTGATGTGAGAAGGAGATGGAGTGAGTATTTTGAAGGTTTGTTGAATGTGTTTGGTGATAGAGTGGCAGATATAGGGTGTTTTGGTCGAGGTGGTGTGCAAAGTGAGAGGGTTAGGGAAAATGATTTGGTAAACAGAGAAGAGGTAGTGAAAGCTTTGCGGAAGATGAAAGCCGGCAAGGCAGCAGGTTTGGATGGTATTGCAGTGGAATTTATTAAAAAAGGGGGTGACTGTATTGTTGACTGGTTGGTAAGGTTATTTAATGTATGTATGACTCATGGTGAGGTGCCTGAGGATTGGCGGAATGCGTGCATAGTGCCATTGTACAAAGGCAAAGGGGATAAGAGTGAGTGCTCAAATTACAGAAGTATAAGTTTGTTGAGTATTCCTGGTAAATTATATGGGAGGGTATTAATTGAGAGGGTGAAGGCATGTACAGAGCATCAGATTGGGGAAGAGCAGTGAGGTTTCAGAAGTGGTAGAGGATGTGTGGATCAGATGTTTGCTTTGAAGAATGTATGTGAGAAATACTTAGAAAAGCAAATGGATTTGTATGTAGCATTTATGGATCTGGAGAAGACATATGATAGAGTTGATAGAGATGCTCTGTGGAAGGTATTAAGAATATATGGTGTGGGAGGTAAGTTGTTAAAAGCAGTGAATAGTTTTTATCGAGGATGTAAGGCATGTGTACGTGTAGGAAGAGAGGAAAGTGATTGGTTCTCAGTGAATGTAGGTTTGCGACAGGGGTGTGTGATGTCTCCATGGTTGTTTAATTTGTTTATGGATGGGGTTGTTAGGGAGGTAAATGCAAGAGTTTTGGAAAGAGGGGCAAGTATGAAGTCTGTTGGGGATGAGAGAGCTTGGGAAGTGAGTCAGTTGTTGTTCGCTGATGACACAGCGCTGGTGGCTGATTCATGTGTGAAACTGCAGAAGCTGGTGACTGAGTTTGGTAAAGTGTGTGGAAGAAGAAAGTTAAGAGTAAATGTGAATAAGAGCAAGGTTATTAGGTACAGTAGGGTTGAGGGTCAAGTCAATTGGGAGGTGAGTTTGAATGGAGAAAAACTGGAGGAAGTGAAGTGTTTTAGATATCTGGGAGTGGATCTGGCAGCGGATGGAACCATGGAAGCGGAAGTGGATCATAGGGTGGGGGAAGGGGGCGAAAATTCTGGGGGCCTTGAAGAATGTGTGGAAGTCGAGAACATTATCTCGGAAAGCAAAAATGGGTATGTTTGAAGGAATAGTGGTTCCAACAATGTTGTATGGTTGCGAGGCGTGGGCTATGGATAGAGTTGTGCGCAGGAGGATGGATGTGCTGGAAATGAGATGTTTGAGGACAATGTGTGGTGTGAGGTGGTTTGATCGAGTGAGTAACGTAAGGGTAAGAGAGATGTGTGGAAATAAAAAGAGCGTGGTTGAGAGAGCAGAAGAGGGTGTTTTGAAGTGGTTTTGGCACATGGAGAGGATGAGTGAGGAAAGATTGACCAAGAGGATATATGTGTCGGAGGTGGAGGGAACAATGAGAAGAGGGAGACCAAATTGGAGGTGGAAAGATGGAGTGAAAAAGATTTTGTGTGATCGGGGCCTGAACATGCAGGAGGGTGAAAGGAGGGCAAGGAATAGAGTGAATTGGAGCGATGTGGTATACCGGGGCTGACGTGCTGTCAGTGGACTGAATCAAGGCAGGTGAAGCGTCTGAGGTAAACCATGGAAAGCTGTGTAGGTATGTATATTTGCGTGTGTGGACGTGTGTATATACATGTGTATTTGGGGGGGGGGGGTGGGGCCATTTCTTTCGTCTGTTTCCTTGCGCTACCTCGCAAACGCGGGAGACAGCGACAAAGTATAAAAAAAAAAATATATATATATATATATATATATATATATATATATATATATATATATATATATATATATATATATATATTTTTTTTTTTTTTTTCTTTTCTTTTCTTTTAAACAATTCGCCATTTCCCGCGTTAGCGAGGTAGCGTTAAGAACAGAGGACTGGGCCTTTTTTGGAATATCCTCACCTGTTCCTTCTTTTGGAAAATTAAAAAAAAGAAACGAGAGGGGAGGATTTCCAGCCCCCCGCTCCCTCCCCTTTTAGTCGTCTCCTACGACACGCATGGAATACGTGGGAAGTATTCTTAATCCCCTATCCCCAGGGACATATATATATATATATATATATATATATATATATATATACATATATATATATATATATATATATATATATATATATATATATATATATATATATATATATATATATATATATATATATATATATATATATATATATATATATATATATATATATATATATATATATATATATATATATAGCGCAAGGAAACAGACGAAAGCAATGGCCCAACCCATCCCCATACTCATGTATATACATACACGTCCACACACGCAAATATACATACCTATACATCTTAAAGTACACATATATATACACACACAGCCACATACATATATACCCATGCACACAACTCACACTGTCTGCCTTTATTCATTCCCATCGCCACCTCGCCACACATGGAAAACCATCCCCCTCTCCCCTCATGTGTGCGAGGTAGCGCTAGGAAAAGACAACAAGGGCCCCATTCGTTCACACTCAGTCTCTAGCTGTCATGCAATAATGCCCGAAACCACAGCTCCCTTTCCACATCCAGGCCCCACACAACTTTCCATGGCTTACCCCAGACGCTTCACATGCCCTGATTTAATCCACTGACAGCACGTCAACCCCGTTATACCACATCGATCCAATTCACTCTATTCCTTGCCGGCCTTTCACCCACGTGCATGTTCAGGCCCCGATCACTCAAAATCTTTTTCACTCCATCTTTCCACTTCCAATTTGGTCTCCCACTTCTTCTCGTTCCCTCCTCCTCCGACATATATATCCTCTTGGTCAATCTTTCCTCACTCATTCTCTCCATGTGCCCAAACCATTTCAAAACACCCTCTTCTGCTCTCTCAACCACGCTCTTTTTATTTCCACACATCTCTCTTACCCTTACACTACTTACTCGATCAAACCACCTCACACCACACATTGTCCTCAAACATCTAATTTCCAGCACATCCACCCTCCTACGCACAACTCTATCCATAGCCCACTCCTCGCAACCATACAACATTGTTGGAACCACTATTCCTTCAAACATACCCATTTCTGCTTTCCGAGATAATGTTCTCGGCTTCCACACATTCTTCAAGGCTCCCAGGATCTTCGCCCCTCCCCCACTCCATGATTCACTTCCGCTTCCATGGTTCCATCCGTTGCCAGATCCACTCCCAGATATCTAATACACTTTACTTCCTCCAGTTTTTCTCCATTCAAACTTACCTCCCAATTGACTTGACCCTCAACCCTACTGTACCTAATAACCTTGCTCTTATTAACATTTACTCTTAACTTTCTTCTTTCACACACTTTACCAATCTCAGTCACCAGCTTCTGCAGTTTCTTACATGAATCAGCCACCAGCGCCGTATCATCAGCGAACAACAAGTGACTCACTTCCCAAGGTCTCTCATCCACAACAGACTACATACTTGCCCCTCTTTCCAAACCTCTTGCATTCACCTCCCTAACAACCCCATCCATAAACAAATTAAACAACCATGGAGACATCACACACCCCTGCCGCAAACCTATATTCACTGAGAACCAATCACTTTCCTATCTTCCTACACGTACACATGTCTTACATCCTCGATAAAAACTTTTCACTGCTTCTAACAACATGCGTCCCACACCACACTCATGTCCTCTCACTAACCCCTGACTTTACTCCCAAGACAACACATGAAGGGGAGGGGGTTGTTATTCCATGTGTGGTGAGGTGGCGATGGGAACAAATAGAGGCAGACAGTATGAATTATGTACATGTGTATATATGTATATCTCTGTGTGTGTATATATATGTGTACATTGAGATGTATAGGTATGTATATTGTGCGTGTGTGGACATGTATGTATATACATGTGTATTTGGGCGGGTTGGGCCATTCTTTCGTCTGTTTCCTTGCCCTACTTCGCTAACGCGGGAGACAGCGACAAAGCAAAATAAAAAAATGTATATATATATATATATATATATATATATATATATATATATATATATATATATATATATATATATATATATATATATATATATATATATATATATATACATTTATATATATGTACACAAACATAGACATATACATATATATACACATATACATAATTCATATAGTCTGCCTTTATTCATTGCCATCGCCACCTTGCCACATATGAAATATATATATATATATATATATATACATATATATATATATATATATATATATATATATATATATATATATATATATATATATATATATATATATATATATATATATATATATATATATATATATATATATATATAAATATATATATATATATATATATATATATATATATATATATATATATATATATATATATATATATATATATATATATATATATATATATATATATATATATATATACTAATTTCTTTTTTTTTGCTTTGTCGCTGTCTCCCGCGTTTGCGAGGTAGCGCAAGGAAACAGACGAAAGAAATGTCCCAACCCACCCCCATACACATGTATATACATACGTCCACACACGCAAATATACGTGCCTACACAGCTTTCCATGGTTTACCCCAGACGCTTCACATGCCCTGATTCAATCCACTGACAGCACGTCAACCCCGGTATACCATATCGATCCAATTCACTCTATTCCTTGCCCTCCTTTCATCCTCCTGCATGTTCAGGCCCCGATCACACAAAATCTTTTTCACTCCATCTTTCCACCTCCAATTTGGTCTCCCACTTCTCCTCGTTCCCTCCACCTCCGACACATATATCCTCTTGGTCAATCTTTTCTCACTCATTCTCTCCATCTGCCCAAACCACTTCAAAACACACTCTTCTGCTCTCTCAACCAAGCTCTTTTTATTTCCACACATCTCTCTTACCCTTGCGTTACTTACTCGATCAAACCACCTCACACCACACATTCTCAAACATCTCATTTCCAGCACATCCATCCTCCTGCGCACAACTCGATCCATAGCCCACGCCTCGGAACCATACAACATTGTTGGAACCACTATTCCTTCAAACATACCCATTTTTGCTTTCCGAGATAATGTTCTCGACTTCCAGACATTCTTCAAGGCTCCCAGGATTTTCGCCCCCTCCCCCACCCTTTGATCCACTTCCGCTTCCATGGTTCCATCCGCTGCCAGATCCACTCCCAGAAATCTAAAACACTTTACTTCCTCCAGTTTTTCTACATTCAAACTTACCTCCCTATTGACTTGACCCTCAACCCTACTGTACCTAATAACTTTGCTCTTATTCGCATTTATTCTTAACTTTCTTCTTTCACACACTACCAAACTCAGTCACCAGCTTCTGCAGTTTCTCACATGAATCAGCCACCAGCGCTGTATCATCAGCGAACAACAACTGACTCACTTCCCAAGCTCTCTTATCCCCAACAGACTTCATACTTGCCTCTCTTTCCAAAACTCTTGCATTTACCTCCCTAACAACCCCATCCATAAACAAATTAAACAACCATGGAGACATGACATACCCCTGCCGCAAACCTACATTCACTGAGAACCAATGACTTTCCTCTCTTCCTACACGTACAAATGCCTTACATCCTCGATAAAAACTTTTCACTGCTTCTAACAACTTGCCTCCTACTCCATATATTCTTAATACCTTCCACAGAGCATCTCTATCAACTCTATCGTATGCCTTCTCTAGATCCATTAATGTTACATACAAATCCATTTGCTTTTCTAAGTATTTCTTTCATACATTCTTCAAAGCAAACACCTGATCCACACATCCTTTACCACTTCTGAAACCACACTGCTCTTCCCCAATCTGATGCTCTGTACATGGCTTCACCCTCTCAATCAATACCCTCCCATATAATTTACCAGGAATACTCAACAAACTTATACCTCTGTAATTTGAGCACTCACTCTTATCCCCTTTGCCTTTGTACAATGGCACTATGCACGCATTTATTCCTTCCCATCGCCACCTTGCCACATATGATATAACAACTCCCTCCCTCTGCACGTGCGCGAGGTAGCGCTAGGAATAGACAACAAAGGCCACATTCGTTCACACTCAGTCTCCTGCTGTCATGTGTATTGCACTGAAAGCACAGCTCCCTTTCCACGTCCAGGCAATACAGAACTTTCCATGGTTTACCCTGGACTCTTCATACGCCCTGGTTCAATCCAGGGACAGCATGTCGGCCCCGGTAACCCACATCGTACTAATTTACTGTATTCCTTGCACGCCTTTCACCCTTCGGTATATTCAGATCCCGATCACTCAAAATCTTTTTCACTCCATCTTTTTCAGCACATAAATCTATAAGCTCTTCACCGTTTCCGCTTACAGCACTGAACACCTCATGTAAACTAATTATTCCTTCAACCGCCACATTACTCACCTTTGCTTTTAAATCAATATCACTATAACCCGGTCTCAAAACTAGTAACAGATTCATTCAGCTGCTCCCAAAACAATTGCCTCTCATGATCTTTCTTCTCATGCCCAGGTGCATATGCACTAATAATTACGCATCTCTTTTCATCAACTCTCAGTTTTACCCATATCAATCTGGACTTTACTTTCTTACAGTCTATCATATACTCCCACCACTCCTGTTTCAGGAGTAGTACTACTCCTTCCCTTGCTCTTGTCCTCTCAGTAACCCCTGACTTTACTCCCAAGGCATTACCAAACCACTCTTCCCTTTTACCCTTGAGCTTCATTTCACTCAGAGCCAAAACATACAGGTTCCTTTCCTCAAACATGCTCCTTCTTCTGTTTCCCCTTATAGAAAGTTTAAATACAAGGAAGGGAGCGTATATATATACATATATATATATTTTTTTTTTCATACTATTCGCCATTTCCCGCGATAGCGAGGTAGCGTTAAGAACAGAGGACTGGGCCTTTGAGGGAATATCCTCACCTGGCCCTCTTCTCTGTTCCTTCTTTTGGAAAATTAAAAAAAAAAAAAACGAGAGGGGAGGATTTCCAGCCCCCCGCTCCCTTCCCTTTTAGTCGCCTTCTACGACACGCAGGGAATACGTGGGAAGTATTCTTTCTCCCCTATCCCCAGGGATAATATATATATATATATATATATATATATATATATATATATATATATATATGCAATTGAGTGGGAGAAGTATAAAAGAAAGAGACAGGAGGTCAAGAGAAAGGTGCAAGAGGTGAAAAAAAAGGGCAAATGAGAGTTGGGGTGAGAGACTATCAGTAAATTTTAGGGAGAATAAAAAGATGTTCTGGAAGGAGGTAAATAGGGTGCGTAA